>NW_015505629.1:608710-617617 GCF_001515645.1 Sinocyclocheilus grahami
CAAAGTGCACACACACAGCGTGAACACACACCCGGAACAGTGGGCAGCCATTTTTGCTGCGGCGCCCGGGGAGCAGTTGGGGGGTCGGGGCCTTGCTCAAGGGCACCTCAGTCATGGTATTGAAGGTGGGAGAGAGCGCTCAAACCTTTTGGGTTACGAGTCCGACTCTCTTATCATTAGGCCACGACTTCCCCAAATTAAGTAAATAAGTACATGTGTACTTTCTTTCTTTTTTTTTCTTTTCTTTTTTTTCTCACAAACAAGAAAAATATTAAAGACATTGCTAAAAAGAAAGAAAAAATTATAATAAAAAAATAAAAAATTGCACAACAGTACATGTAAGAAATGCTCTTGCTTCAGTTTTGTCCACTGGCTGACAGTCTTAGTTTGTGACAGGCTGATACATATCTTGCTGCTGTGGGGATCATTTTGGAATCTTCCCCTAAAATGTGACTTAATTTTTCTGTATTGGGTAATGCCATAAAATGGGGTTTAATTTGTAGGAATTTGGGGAAATATGCAGCTCTAATGTTGTGATAGTAATCACAGTGCAGTAAGAAATGTTCCTCTGTTTCCAGCTCTTTCTGTGAGCACAGTGAACGTAGTCTCTGTTATCGCGGCTGCCATCTCTTTCTGAGTCGTCCTCTCTCTATAGCCAGACAGTGATCACTCAGTCTGTATTTTGTTAGTGTCTTTCTTAATTTGTGATCTTTTACACAGCTCAGGTATTCTGCTGGCTTGCAGTCTCTTTTTAGGTCTAAATACAGCTCCATCTTCTTTTGTAATTTAGTGGCATCTTTCCAATAAGCAATGTAATTGTGTTTTTGTAGCTGTGTGATGTGGTTGGGCCGGATTGTGCTGTGCTGGTTTGGGTGTAGTTTGAGTACCAGCTGTAAAAGGGCACTCTTCTGCAGGTTGTGCTCCTGCCACTGTAGGGCTTCAGTCTGGTAAGAGCTCGCATCACTGCATCTCAGGTGCTGGTGGAATTTCACAGCTCTCTTTTGAATACTAATTAATAATTTGTATTGTCCTAATTCATCTCTGCACGAGTTGTTTGGGGTTGCTCTGTTAACTTTTAAGATGCTTTTACAAATTTGGGTATGCATAATTTCAATTTCTTCTTTTTCCCATTTGGAGAAATCTTGGGTTTTTAGGGGTCCACATATCTCACTGCCATAAAGAGCGATTGGTTTGATTATTGCTTTTAGGATTTTTAGCCAGGTTTGAACTGGAATTTCAAATTGAATTGTATTCTTGATCATGTAGAAGACTCTCAGTGCCTTTGCTTTCAGTTCATTCACAGCCAGATTGAAGTTCCCTGTTGAGCTGATTTTTAGTCCCAGATAGCTGTATTCATGGGTGTGTTGGAGGACCTGGTTTCCCGCTCTGAAAGTGTGTTTATTTTCCTTACACCTGGGTCTCTTTTGAAAAATCATTATTTTTGTTTTTTCGAGGTTGATGCAGCTTTAGTAACTGAGAGGGCTGTCTGCATATTTCATAGTTTTGAGTTGGTTTTAGATAGAGTGTAATCTTACAGTGGTCTGACAGAGGTGTTTGAGGACTGACTGTGAATGCTCTGAGATGCACTTGATCAATGTCTGTGATTAAATAATCTACAGTACTGTTACCAAGAAAAGAATTAAAGGTATAACAACCAAAAGAGTCTCCTCACATGCGACCATTCAATATGTACAGGCCCAGTGATTGACAGAGCTGTAGTAGGCTTTTCCCACTTTTGTTTGTGAAGCTGTCATAACTTTTTCTGAGGTGATATGAGGGCAGAGAGTGGCAGGTGTTTGCAATATATTTGTCTCCTTGTGTGTTGACAAAGTCGACTTCATTTCCAGTTCTAGCATTTAAGTCACCACATATTAAAACATTTCCTTGTGTCTGGAAATGGCAGATCTCGTCGTGCAGGATAGAAAAGGTTTCGTCATCGTAATAGGGAGATTCAGCCGGGGGTAAGTATGTGAAGAATGTGAATATCTTTTTGTATTTTTAGCCAAATGTACGATTTTCCGATTTTTATAGATTTGATTGAGTGTCTGAGTTCTGTTCTGTACCATATCAGCATTCCCCCTGAGTCTCTGCCCTGTGTCACCCCTCTTAGTTTGGTTGATGGTAAAATTATTTCTCTAAACCCAGTTGGGCAGCCAGTGGACAAATCTCTTACATTCCATGTTTCTTGTAGTATTATAATGTCAGAATTCAGAATTTCTCTTTTGAAATCTGAATGTTGGCTCTTAACACCAAAAATGGAGGACCTAAGTCCTTGAATATTCCAACATGAGATTTTTAAGGAATATGAGTTCTTTAATCACCTTTGTTATTTAAAAAACAAGTCTAAGAATATCTTTTAAAATAAATGTATAAATAATAAATGTCTAATCTATCTATCTATCTATATATATATATATATATATATATATATACACACACACATATACACACACATTATTTTTTTCCTTCAAAAATACATTAAATAATGAGATCTCTAAGAGGTTCTTTTAAAAAATAAATATATACATAACACACACATGTGGGCTACATTAAAAATACACGTGTAGATACATATGTACATATGCATACATGTCTCATCCTTTTTGTTTTTTTAAAGTCACTAACCCATTAGGTGAGAGCACAGCAGAGTCAGCATGTGCTGGATGTTTCTGAGGTCTCTGGATTGAGATGCAGTCGGCTGGCTGTGGTCTGTGTTGGTGCTGGGGTTTATCAGTGATCTGCTGGCTGCTTCGGCGTAGTTCTCGCTGTCTGGGTGCTGCTCCTGCTGATGTGAAGGAGCTGCAGGCCTGGTGATGCAGTGTGAGCCGGCCGTGGGGGTCGTCCGGTGGAGGGGGTGCTGATTTGAAGGGTGTCTCTGTAGTGGCTCTATGGGGTGTCCATGAGGTCGCTGCAGTGCGCTAGAGCTGCGGCTCAGTGCCATGTCTTTAGGGTCTTGGCAAAGATGGGAACTGCCCTTCTGTGGAGATGGACATGGTCATAAAGGCTGTTGAGATTCAGGGTGGGGTGTTGAGCCAGGTAAAGGGCTTTAGGGCACAGTCTCTAGACACTCTTGCGTTTATATGCCTGATGGTGTCTGGGTGGAAATCCGAGCGCAGCAGCAGGGTGGAGAGGATGATTCTGGAGTTGGGGAAGTTGGAGGATGCTTTCTCTGCTACATTAACGAGAGCTGTAGCTACTCTCTCTTGTTGAGCTCTCAGATCATTGGTGCCAGTGTGGATGATAATATGGCTGGGGGAACCCAGCTGCTCTTCACACAAGAGCTCCAGGGCCTTCTGTGTGTTTGGGCACCATATTTTTTTTATATTTCTTCTCGGGAACAGTTTCTTTTCATCAACAAATTTGCCATTGGAGTCCATCAGGAGTAGGATCTGGGGCTGTGTTGGACTGTAGCAGTCAGGTGGAGGAGGGTTGATGGATGTAGTTGTTGGAGGAGGAGTCTGCTCTAAACTTTGCCGTTCTTCTTCTGTCTGTGTCAGTTGCTCCTTCAGAGCTGACAGTTGTTTTCCATTTTCACTTGTTTTCCTTCTGTCTTCTCTTAGCTCTCTCATTTCTTCTCTCATTACAGACAGTTGCTTGTTGTACTCCTCTTTCTGGTTTTTCAGTTCCTGAATTTCTTTCTTTTGCATTGCTATTTCTTTCCTGTAAACCTCATCTTTCTCTGTTGGATCAGTCTGCTGCACTGCTCCATGCACTTCTTCTCTCAGCTGCACTAGCTCCAGCTCCATCTCTCTGAACTTCTCCTTCATGTCGCTGATGATGCTGTGCAGAAGGGAGATCTCCTCACTCTCATCCCTGGATTGCTCAGTTGTAGCTTGATGGGTGGAGATGGACGTGTCTTCTGCCTGTTTTAGTGTATTAGGTCTGGTCTTGTTCAGCTGAGCTTTTCCTTTAATTTGGAGGAAGTCCTTTTCTAATTTTTTCAGATTGCCCTGAATCATTACAGTCCCATTTTTGTATAGGTTGGCGGTTATCATGACATCTGATTCTGAATCGTCCTCTTCTTTGACCTGCAGTTTCCATCCGTTACTAATGCCCTTTCTGATTACTGTGGGGTAATGCTGTCTAATCGCTGAGTGCCAGGCTTCTGGGTCTTCTGTATAAAATATGATGTTGCTGACCTCTCCGTTCTTATATAAATCTGAGTACAGTGTTTCTGGTCTGTCCTTGAGGAGCGTTTCTTTATGTTTTTTCTTTAAAATCTAATTTGTAGCTTTGTATGGATAAGATATAGGGATTGATTCAGTCATTGTTCAAATATTCTGACAGTTGCTGGCAGTTTGTTGTTGTTTTTTGAATATGCAGATATCCACTATAGTTAGGCCTTATATTGTAGTTTAATTTGTCCAAAAAACAGTTTTTTTTGTGTGCAAATCTTTCCCCAAAACAAAGGTAGTTGACTGCAGACCTTATGTAGTTTATCTGTACTCACTTTGAGAGTTTTCTTTCTTCTCTTTTCTTTTGAGGCAGTTGTATGACCTTTTGGGCCACTCTCAGCTAGCTGTCCTCTTCCTGTTTTTCTTGGTTAATTTAAAATCTTCTTTCAAGTAATATTGGTTGTAGGAAGTCTTTCTAGTCTTCAATTCATCAAAACTGAATGTCTGTCTTGTCTTAAAACCATCAGCTGCAGTGGAGGAATGGCTCCTGAACATCCGCTGATTCTCATGCATGTTGAATATCATCAGTATCTGTGGATCATTAAGACTATTGATCAGTATTGATCGTCAACTAACAGAGGAAGGAAGTTGAGTCAGAAAGAGCCGTTTATGCTCATCTGACATGCAGACTGAAGGACGGCCGCACGATTCACACAGACTTCAGAACATTGCAGAGTCTCATCTGCTCTCAGACGCTCCAGTGAGCCGTTGTTAACAATCCAACATCTGATGCACTGTATGAGCCGACCTGAGACCTGACAATACACCAAATTAATGAGATGTATCTCAGCTCGTGTGTGAATCATTCTGGATCACGTGTCATTTCTTCATGATTAATGGAGCTCATATGAATCAGAAGAATGACCGTCTGTTAACGACAGTAAATCAGAGCAGATCCCTTTGAATGTGCTGCTGTGATTGAAAACTTTCATCACGTTATTCTAATGAAAACTCACCCATAGAAAGTCCTCCTGCCCTGAGTGAGTCCTTCACTTGATGCTGTGATCCTGCAGGATGTGAGAGTATGTGTGTGTGTGTGCGTGCGTGTGTGTGAGTGTGAGTGTGTGTGTGAGTGTGCGTGTGCGTGAGAGAGAGAGAGAGCTGGCAGGAGTCTGAGGTCACGCTCTCGTCCTGCTTTCAGCTGTAAGAGTGATTCTGGAAAACCTGAGCAGATCCAGAATGAAACAGAGACCTGCTGCTTCACTCGCTAGAATACTAATGATCACACATCAATGTGCTCTTCAGACGCCTCCAACACCCACACACACACACATTAGAAAACAGATAAATGGAAAATACTATTCATTATTTACTATTAGGGCTGCACGATAAATCGCATGCGATATTTAACGCGCATCTTGTCAGTAAAGCCGCTTCAATAATATTCGCACGATTTTTTGCGCAGCTCGTCAGTGAACAACGGCTCTGTGTAGTTAATGCTGCTCAACGTGAAAGCCCGCACGTGATGGAGATTTACCGCTGATTACAGAAGCGGCTTTACTGACAAGATGCGCGTTAAATATCGCATGCGATTTATCGTGCAGCCCTATTTACTATACTATAATACTAGTCAGTCACGAGTGAATATCACCAGTCCTGCTCACAGAAATCTGTGCATTCATATGCACTGTGGTATAAACCAGCACAATACCATAGTAAAAGCTCAGTGCAGTACACCATCAACTCAACAGAATCAAACGTGCCTCCATCTTTAATTGACACAATAGACTCAGTAAACTCCTAGTCACCCACTTCAGCAAACCAGTCCTGAATCACTCAACAACACTGCCGTCTTTAAAACAATAACACACACTAACAGCTGGAGACCATCAAACCTTTTCAAACACATCAATCCACACGGTACTGTGGTAAACATGAGATTCAACAACGAGAAAACAACAACGAGACATTGAGTTTAATCTCAACCAGCAGCGGTGAACCAGTGTGTGAGTTTGTGTGTGTGTGTACTGGTATTCACTACTTTATGGTGACCAAATGTCCCCACAAGTATAGTAATATCAGTAAAGTTTGACCTTGTGGGGGCATTTTTTGGTCCCCATGAGGAAACAAGCTTATAAATCACACATAATGAAATGCTTTGAGAATGTTTAGTGTGAGGGGTAGGTTTAGGTGTAGGGTTAGAGTAAGAGGATAGAAAATACAGTTCCCTTTCGATATTACACTCGTGACGCATATGGCAAAAAGCCTTTTTTCTCCTGAACTGAAGCCTTTTTTCATTCACGCAGTGAAACTTCACGGCCATTGGTTCGTGCAGTGTATTAAAAACGAACCAATGGCTAGGCAGCAGAGCTACACGAGCCTATGGCGAAGAAGCCCGCCAAAGCCTGCCAAAGCCCGCCAGAATGGGCTGGGCATCTGGCTATATAAGCGGGCGTTCGCTACAGGATTCTCAGATTTCTTCTCCTTCAGCAACATGGTACGTCTCTATGCTGATCCGAAGCCGCTCGCCGTTGACACGCCTTCGTAGCTGGAATCGGGCCCTTTCAGCACGGCTGACCTGCTTCTCCGCCACTTCAGCGACGCTGTAGTTCCGGTCCGTTTCCGTATGAACGATCAGGCTTGAGTGATTTAATGCCGGCAAAAGCCCCCGCATGCATCACACTCCACGCAGCTCTTTGATCTGCCAGTGTGTTTACAAGTGAGGATTGGTGCCCCTTATTGTCGAGCAGCTCAATATTCCTGGGCGGTTTGGAGCAGAATGCTGTCACCAATGATTCAATATCGCTGACAGCTTTGTATTTGAACGCATCTCTCGCCTGGGCCACACCCCCGCTGAGGCTGCGCTGCTGAGACAGACCGCTCTTTCTACGAGAGTTCATGTCACACTCTGCTTTGCTCGCGGCTCGCCTTCTACAATGAAGACGACCCGCCCTTCCCCTCATCCACTACGAGTGGATTTGAGAAAATGCGCGCAGCGTTTTTGATGTGCCAGTGTTTACACATGAAGATCATCAAAACTCCTCTTCTAACGAGCGGTTTGATCTTTTTAGCTTAAAATTGAATGCGTCTGGGCCACGCCCGCGCCCACGCTGAGGCTGCGCACATGGGGGCTGACTGCTCTGCTATGAGAGTATTAAGTCTTGTGAAGCATTTTTTGAAAGCATTTTCAGGGAAAGCAAATTTCCTCTTCTGAGTGTGGGGTCCCCATACGGCGACCAACCCCCCCAATCTAATCCAATCCCTTGTCACACAGGCTGAGGCCTGTCGGGGCATCCCTGTAGTGCCAATCTGGTGTTGGAGATAATAAAATGAGGTTATTCACTGCAATTCGCTCGAATACCCCGCGTGGTTCCCACCTCAGCTTAGAGCAAAGATGCACACGTCCTGCGCTCAGAGGTGATGAATTTGCTGGCGATAGGAGCTGTAGAAACGGTTCCCCCTGCTCAGAGCGAGTCAGGTTTCCACAGCCGCTACTTCCTCGTCCCCAAAAAGGATGGTGGCCTCTGGCCCATCCTCGATTTCAGACACCTGAATCACTCCCTCATGAAAAGGTCATTCAGGATGACTATGCTGAAACAGATCCTTGTGCGAATTCGCTCAGGAGACTGGTTCTTTTTGCTGGATGCATACTGAAACTGCATTCTCAACTACCTTGACGACTGGCTCTTTCTGGCCCAGTCAGAGGCAGAATTAATATCACACAGGACCCTCCTCCTCAGCCACCTGGAGTACCTGGGACTCAGGGTCAATTTTGCCAAGAGCTCGTTGTTCCCCAGCCAGCGAATATCGTTCCTGGGAACAATTTTTGTCTCAGCCAAAATGAGAGCTGTAGTCACGCCGGAACGGGCTCTGGCCCTACGGAGGCTGGCGACCTCCTTCGAGATTGGTACCACTCACCCTCTCAAAGCGTTTCAAAGGATGCTGGGCCTCATGGCAGCGGCATCGCCAGTGCTACAGTTGGGTCTGCTTAGTATGCGCCCCCTTCAGCGCTGGTTGAAACCACGGGTTCCATCCCATGCGTAGCGTAGTCATGGACGCCTGGAGATCAGGGTGAGTCAGGCCTGTGCAACAGCCCTGGCCCCCTGGAAGAACTCCCGCTGGATGGAACAGGGCGTGGCCATGGGGGTGGTTTGCAGAAGGACAGTTGTCACGACAGATACCTCCAACTCAGGTTCGTGGGCACTGTGCGAGGGCATACCGACTTTCGGCCACTGGTCGAAGGCGGAAAAAGGCTTCCACACCAACTGCCTGGAAACACTAGCAGTATGTCGAGCCTGTCAGTTCTTCCTGCCAGTCCTAAAAGGATCCGATCGGACAACATGTCCGTGGTGTCCTACATAAATCGCAAGCAGGCCTCTCGTCGAAGTGTCTCTTCACTCTGGTAGAGCGCCTCCTGGAATGGGCTCAACTCAACCTGCGCTCGCTGAGAGCAGCGCATATACCGGGCAAATTGAACCAAGGAGCAGACATGTTATCAAGGAGCAATGTCCCCTCCAAATGGGAGTTGACGCTCCATCCGCAGATGGTTCAGAGGATCTGGGAGATCTTCGGCGAGGCTGAGGTGGATATCTTCGCCTCAGAAGACAACTCTCACTGCTCAATTTATTTCTCAAAGACCAGGGACGCGTTGGCCCACGACTGGCCCAACCTCCTTCTTTATGCTTTTCCCCCGATCGCCCTGATCCCACAGGTTATCAGGTGAGTAAGGGAACAAAAACACAAGGTTCTCCTGGTCTCCTGGTGTTGGATGAACCAGCTGTGGCTATCAGAG
>NW_015505629.1:620836-625383 GCF_001515645.1 Sinocyclocheilus grahami
CCACCTCAGCTTAGAGCAAAGATGCACACGTCCTGCGCTCAGAGGTGATGAATTTGCTGGCGATAGGAGCTGTAGAAACGGTTCCCCCTGCTCAGAGCGAGTCAGGTTTCCACAGCCGCTACTTCCTCGTCCCCAAAAAGGATGGTGGCCTCTGGCCCATCCTCGATTTCAGACACCTGAATCACTCCCTCATGAAAAGGTCATTCAGGATGACTATGCTGAAACAGATCCTTGTGCGAATTCGCTCAGGAGACTGGTTCTTTTTGCTGGATGCATACTGAAACTGCATTCTCAACTACCTTGACGACTGGCTCTTTCTGGCCCAGTCAGAGGCAGAATTAATATCACACAGGACCCTCCTCCTCAGCCACCTGGAGTACCTGGGACTCAGGGTCAATTTTGCCAAGAGCTCGTTGTTCCCCAGCCAGCGAATATCGTTCCTGGGAACAATTTTTGTCTCAGCCAAAATGAGAGCTGTAGTCACGCCGGAACGGGCTCTGGCCCTACGGAGGCTGGCGACCTCCTTCGAGATTGGTACCACTCACCCTCTCAAAGCGTTTCAAAGGATGCTGGGCCTCATGGCAGCGGCATCGCCAGTGCTACAGTTGGGTCTGCTTAGTATGCGCCCCCTTCAGCGCTGGTTGAAACCACGGGTTCCATCCCATGCGTAGCGTAGTCATGGACGCCTGGAGATCAGGGTGAGTCAGGCCTGTGCAACAGCCCTGGCCCCCTGGAAGAACTCCCGCTGGATGGAACAGGGCGTGGCCATGGGGGTGGTTTGCAGAAGGACAGTTGTCACGACAGATACCTCCAACTCAGGTTCGTGGGCACTGTGCGAGGGCATACCGACTTTCGGCCACTGGTCGAAGGCGGAAAAAGGCTTCCACACCAACTGCCTGGAAACACTAGCAGTATGTCGAGCCTGTCAGTTCTTCCTGCCAGTCCTAAAAGGATCCGATCGGACAACATGTCCGTGGTGTCCTACATAAATCGCAAGCAGGCCTCTCGTCTAAGTGTCTCTTCACTCTGGTAGAGCGCCTCCTGGAATGGGCTCAACTCAACCTGCGCTCGCTGAGAGCAGCGCATATACCGGGCAAATTGAACCAAGGAGCAGACATGTTATCAAGGAGCAATGTCCCCTCCAAATGGGAGTTGACGCTCCATCCGCAGATGGTTCAGAGGATCTGGGAGATCTTCGGCGAGGCTGAGGTGGATATCTTCGCCTCAGAAGACAACTCTCACTGCTCAATTTATTTCTCAAAGACCAGGGACGCGTTGGCCCACGACTGGCCCAACCTCCTTCTTTATGCTTTTCCCCCGATCGCCCTGATCCCACAGGTTATCAGGTGAGTAAGGGAACAAAAACACAAGGTTCTCCTGGTGGCCCCCATTTGGATGAACCAGCTGTGGCTATCAGAGCTAACTCAGCTGTTAATAGCGGCCCCTTGGCCCGTTTCGCTGAGACGGGATCTCCTCTGTCAAGCGAACGGGACAATATGGCACCCTCTGCCCGACCTATGGGCCCTGCACCTCTGGCCGCTCGATGAAAGTCTTCAAGCCTCCCAGAGCGAGTCTTAAACACAATTTCAGAGGCTAGAGCCCCGTCTACGAGACACCTCTATGCCTTGAAGTGGTGTTTTTTCTCCGCTTGGTGTCTAAACCTCAGCAAAGACCCTCATACTTCCGATTTGACAGAGGTATTGTCATTTCTGCAAGAGCTGCTGGATAAGGGATGCTCCCCATCCACGCTCAAAGTCTATGCGGCGGCTATAGCGGCCTCTCATGCCCCTATTGTGGGCCAATCGGTGGGCAGAAACAGCACGGTTATTCACTTAATGTCTAGTCATGAAGCAAAGACTCTCTAGATGGATAGTAGACTCCATCTCGCTAGCGTACTCTTCTTTGGGCCTTCAATGCCCCATTGGAGTACGGGCCCACTCGACTAGAGGCATCGCCTCGTCTTGGGCATGGTCCAGTGGTGTGTCCATTGCGGATATTTGTGAGGCAGCCAGCTGGGCCTCACCGTCCACATTCGCAAGGTTTTATAACCTGGAAGTCCCGGCCTTGCAGGCCAGGGTCCTTTCCGCTTGAAGTGACATGAGCTGCGTAAACAGATCTGACAGAGAGCCCTTGGCCGTATCACGCTCAAGCTCTCTGGCATTAGTTCACATGTTAGCTCTCGACCCCTGGGTGTCGAAGTTACAGGAATACTCTGGAATGATTAACCAGGCCGGGTGTGACCTCAGGAAGCTCAGCCCATCTTAGCCTTGGGTTGTTGACTTCTCTATGAGCATTGGTTGCTTATGGAAGTTTATACCTTTAGTCATTCCACTACATTAGCACGGCGTGATTGTACCGTGTTCCCATATGCATCTAGCAAGACGCAGTACGAGTGTAGTTTCGAAAGGGAACGTACTCGATTACTAATGTAACCTCGAATCCCTGAGATACGGGAATGAGTACTGCGTTGCTAGCCGTGCTATGTAGCTGCACGACTCAGTCGTCGCTTCAGTCGAAGTAACCTGAGAATCCTGTGGCGAACGCCCGCTTATATAGCCAGATGCCCCGCCCATTCTGGCAGGCTTCGTCGCAATAGGCTCGTGCAGCTCCGCTGCCTAGCCATTGGTTTGTTTTGAATACACTGCACAAACCAATGGCCGTGCTGTTACACTGCGTGAATGAAAAAAGGCTTTAGTTCAGGAGAAAAAATACTTTTTCCCATATGCGTCTAGCAAGATGCAGTACTCGTTCCCGTATCTCAGGGAACCGAGGTTATGTTAGTAACAGAGTACGTTTGTACAGTAGAAAAACCATTACACCTATGTAATAAACCTATAAAATATGGAAACACAACATGAGTGTGTGTGTGTGTGTGTGTGTGAGGGTGCATGTTTATGTGGTTTATGAGGACACAAATTTGTATAATAACATGGGTATGACATAGGTATTACAATGAGAAGGTGATTTATGAGGACATTTTCAGTGTCCCCGTAATTCAAAAGGCTTATAAATAATTCAGAATGAGTTTTTTTGAAAATCTAAAAATGCAGAAAGTTTCCTGTGAGGGGTCGGTTTAGGGGTAGGGCAATAGAAAATACGGTTTGCACAGTATAAAAACCATTACGCTTATGGAGAGTCCCCATAAACCATAAAAACAAACCTGCGTGCGTGTGTGTGTGCGGGGTCGGCGCTAGTGTGCACAAAGTGAAGGGCCCTGCACAATTTTTCAGAGGGGGGGGGGGGGGGGATTCACTTTGAAAGTAATAACGGCTCCTGTTTCTCAATATTGATTTGATCTCAATTATGTAGACTAGAGTAGATATGTAGATTAAGTCATTTTAAGATTCAACGGATGCAACGAATAAAACGGGAAAAACACAAACACGAAACTTGTAAATAAAATAATTTTATATATACAATTTAATAACATATAGCCTAATTTTATATATGAATAGGGTGTTCATCAACTGATTGCATGCCAGTGTTGACAGCTCCGTAAAATAGCTAAATATATGAAAAAGTACAACACACAAATAACATTTTAAGATACTTCCGTTTCTGAACAAAGAAAGTAGTATGATGTCATAAATAGGGTACACAAGCAAGATTTTTTGTTTTAATTGTCAGAATCTATCATACATAACAAATAAAAAATAAAAATCACAAACATTTGCAACCAAGACTGTAAAAAAAATGCCAGAATGAAGCCAGAAGCGCCGCATGCAAGCCAGAATTGGGCCAGACTCTGTTGCTGTTGCTCTGGAAAGCCAAGCATAAGAATACTAATGTAAATTTGTTAACCAACAGTAAAAAATTGTAACCGATTAATCGCCTACTTTCATTTGCTGCAAGTTTAATAAACGTATTTGAGGGTATTCACTTTGAAAGTAATAACGGCTCCTGTTTCTCAATATTGATTTGATCTGAATTATGTAGACTAGAGTAGATATGTAGATTAAGTCATTTTAAGATTCAACGGATGCAACGAATAAAACGGGAAAAACACAAACACGAAACTTGTAAATAAAATAATTTTATATATACAATTTAATAACATATAGCCTAATTTTATATATGAATAGGGTGTTCATCAACTGATTGCATGCCAGTGTTGACAGCTCCGTAAAATAGCTAAATATATGAAAAAGTACAACACACAAATAACATTTTAAGATACTTCCGTTTCTGAACAAAGAAAGTAGTATGATGTCATAAATAGGGTACACAAGCAAGATTTTTTGTTTTAATTGTCAGAATCTATCATACATAACAAATAAAAAATAAAAATCACAAACATTTGCAACCAAGACTGTAAAAAAAATGCCAGAATGAAGCCAGAAGCGCCGCATGCAAGCCAGAATTGGGCCAGACTCTGTTGCTGTTGCTCTGGAAAGCCAAGCATAAGAATACTAATGTAAATTTGTTAACCAACAGTAAAAAATTGTAACCGATTAATCGCCTACTTTCATTTGCTGCAAGTTTAATAAACGTATTTGACCCCCCCCCCCCCCCCCCCCCCCCCCCCCCCCCCCCCTCCCCCCGCCGCC
>NW_015505629.1:625596-631324 GCF_001515645.1 Sinocyclocheilus grahami
TGTGTGGTCAGTGTTTCCTGCTCTTTCACCAGTAATGGGATTGTGCTCTTCAATGCATTTGTGCTCTTGAGTCGCGGCCATCAGAGAGGAAGCCATCGATCTGAAAACAATTCAGCCATGCGAGGCCAGCGATTGGCCGGCTAAAGCTCCTCTAGACGCTTATCTTTCTACTCTCAGAGACTTTTTCTCGTGTCCTTGAGGCAGCGCAGGTCACGGAGCAGGAGAACAGGCTGGTTTGAGACGCTCATACAGCAAACCCATCATCTCACCCACCAGACACCCAGCGCTCAGATATTAAACACCAGTATGATCGACACACTCGCAGCGCTCCAGCAGGAACACCAGACATGAGGACATACAGGACACTGAATAATGACTCTATCATCTTTATGAGCTGCTTTACAGTTTACATCAGGGATTCTGCTCCTCTCCTGCTCATCTCTGTGAGCTGAGTTTAAAGTTTCAACATTTGAAAGTGAAGAATTCAAGACATCAATATTTGTACTGTAACTCATAGTGTTAGTTGGTTCTTGTAAAGCGTGAACACAAGTGTGAGTGCACTAAATATATTCTCAAAAAACAAAGTAGTGAGAATTTTACATACAGTGCACATAAAGTGAATGTGGCATGCTGGAAAACTGGATGTAGCACAGCAAAAAATTGCAAATTTCGTGATATATATATTGTTGACCTGCGTGTCAATGTGGCCATTAGCTGACATCAGAAAACGGTTAACATGCAAACGTGTTGTTAAATTACTGAAATATTGAACACAAGAGGTTCAGCTGGAAGAAACCTTAGTGAATCGCTGATCTGCACTGATAGACATAATACTCTTGATTACTCGCTGACAGGAGCAGGTGATGAGGAATCAGTGCTGATAATAATGAAGCATCTGTATCTCCACCAGCCTCTGGATCCTCTGTAATCGACTGCTAAATGAGTCTCTCGTCTCCCTTCAGGCCTTCGTCGCATTTCAGCTGCTAAAAATACCCAGATGAGCCGCTCTGCCCTTCAATATCACAGATAAATTAACCCATTTACACAAAAACATTCCCACCGTTCACTTGATCTGTGTCAGGACTACAGCAGCTCTGCGTTTGAGAAACAATAATCTATCTCAACCTCACAGAAGATCCTGGAGGAACATCTCAGCCACGGTTATTATACTCATTATAGTTATATGAAATAAAATAAATGTCAACTGAAATAAAATACAAAAAAACTTACATTTAAGCTAGTTTAAATTTAAGTTTAGTTTAATTTGAAGTACTAAAATGACCACAACTAAATACCCTATAAAAACTATAAAAAACTATGTAAACATTATAAAAAATAATGAAAATGACAACTAAAATGAAAATATAAAAATAAAATCTAATTCAAAATATCAACAAAAACTACATCACTGATACTAAAATAACACTGGTTTGAACGGCACAAGATACAAAATACACAAACAAATCTATCAATTTATCAAATCAATCCCATGAGCCCTAAAAATAAAGTTCATACTAAACTCTCATTTCAGTCAAATTTATAATATTACTGGATATTATGAGTCATTTATCTGCGTCAACAACTGGCTGACGATCTGAATCTTCACACCTTCACCTACCACCCCTGCAACCCCCCTCCCTCCCTCCCCACCATTCAACCTGTGTTTAAGGTCTGTGTAGAGGATGTGAACCGGGTCTTCAGGAAGCAGAAATCTAGAAAAGCTTCTGGCCCAGATGGTGTTTCACCTGCCTGTTTAAAAGTCTGCACTGACCAACTGGCCCCCATCTTCACACAGATCTTCAACAGATCATTGGAACTGTGTGAAGTTCCCTGCTGCTTTAAACGTTCCACCATCATTCCGGTCCCCAAAAAGCCCAAAATCACTGGACTTAACGACTACAGACCTGTCGCTCTCACATCTGTGGTCATGAAGTCACTTGAGAGACTGGTCCTGGCCTACCTGAAGGACATCACTAGACCCTTGCTGGATCCTCTTCAGTTTGCCTACAGAGCAAACAGGTCTGTGGATGATGCAGTCAACATGGGACTGCATTACATCCTGCAACACCTCGACAGACCTGGGAATTACGCAAGGATCCTATTTGTGGACTTCAGTTCGGCCTTCAATACCATCATGCCTGACCTTCTCTCAGACAAACTCACCCAGCTCTCCGTGCCCACCTCCATCTGTCAGTGGATCACCAGCTTCCTGACAGACAGGCAGCAGCTAGTGAGGCTGGGCAAACTCACATCCAGGACTATCACCATCAGCACTGGCGCCCCCCAGGGATGTGTACTCACCCCACTGCTCTTCTCTCTCTACACGAATGACTGCACCTCTAAAGACCCCTCTGTCAAGCTCCTGAAGTTCGCAGACGACACTACAGGCATCGGCCTCATCAAGGATGGAGACGAGTCTGCTTACAGACAGGAGGTTAAAGAGCTGGCTGTCTGGTGCAGTCTTAACAACCTGGAGCTTAACACGCTCAAAACTGTGGAGATGATCGTGGACTTCAGGAGAAAACCCCCTGCACTCCCCCCACTCACCATCATGGACAGCACTGTGACTGCAGTGGAGTCATTCAGGTTCCTGGGCACCACAATCTCTCAGGACCTGAAGTGGGACACTCACATAGACTACATTGCAAAAAAGGTCCAGCAGAGGTTGTACTTCCTTTGCCAGCTGAGGAAATTAAACCTGCCACAGGAGCTGCTTAAACAGTTCTACTCTGCTATCACTGAGTCTGTCCTGTGTTCATCCATAACTGTCTGGTTTGGTTCAGCAACCAAATCAGACATCAAGAGACTACAACGGACAGTCAGGACTGCTGAGAGGATTATTGGTGCCCCTCTGCCCAGCCTCCAAGATCTTTACATCTCCAGAGTGAGGAAAAGGGCTAAAAAAATCACCTTGGACCCCTCACACCCAGCCCACTCTCTCTTCGAACTGTGGCCTTCTGGTCGGCGCTACAGAGCACTGACCACCAGAACAGCAAGGCACAAGAACAGTTTTTTCCCACAGACTATACTCAGTCTAAACAATTAAGCTTTCAAAATTATACAACTAACATAGTATATTTATATTAAACTGCACACTTTGTAAATAACATACCTGCACACTAATAAACATATCTGTACATTTATCTAAACAATTAAATTTTTTCCTATACTTCTATTTCTGTATACAGTACATTATTACATTTTTCTATTTTTTTTATTATATTAGTTTTATATTACATCCCTACTGTGTTATTCCTATGTATGTCTACACTATCATGTATGTCTGCACTATGTTTGTACTTTCTTCTACACCTGTCGTCAAGTCAAATTCCTTGTGTGTGTAAACATACTTGGTAATAAAGCTCTTCTGATTCTGATTCTGATTCTGATTTGCTTCCACAAACTAAAGCTAGACACACACACATACGCAGTGACTCGACCTTTGACCTTTAGCGATATTATCTCCCTGACCTTTGACCTCTAATGTTATCAATTCCTGATCTGAGAGCAGCAGGTTGAAGGAGGCACATCTACACAAGGGTGTAACTTTGGTTTGAGAAGTGGGGGGGACACAAAATGGGGGGAAATGTTTTCGATTTGAATCCCATTTCCTGCATGTACATACATTTAGGGACTATGGTGATACAAAATCCAGGAAATAATTAAGTTGATTAATGATAAATTCTGCCAAAAAGAATAGTAGGCTACTAAACTATGTATAAGAAAAAGATGTCTTACTTTCTTTATTGTTTAATTGGGGTCGATCGCCAAGACTTCAGAGAATCATTTTATAAAGTCGAAAATGTTCACCATTAATGTTTTGAATAATGTTTAAAGAATGTGAGACTCAATTTCCACTGTTAAACAAACTTTTATTTCAAACTAACCGTTGTACCTGAAAATATAAAATAAATCACTTGTTGCACAGGACAGAACATTCTACATCAGTGGTTCCCAGACTTTTTAGAGTGGAGTACCCCCTGAGGCATTTCTGCTTAGGCCTACCCCCCTCTCTTCCACTTAGACTGCAACTTTTCCATTAAAGGACAATATTTTCACCCTAAATTGACTTTCCAATGCATTTTTTATCTTTATAAATAGAATATTAATGTTTAAAAAAAATGTTCAATAGATTAATATGCAATGATAATAAAAAAGTGAAAAGTGATTCCCCTTCAGGAACTCGAGCTGCGTCGAGATCGCTTTGGGAAAGCCCCTGCATGACCACGTTCTGAAGCACATGTAAAATCAGTCCAATGGAGCAGCGAGACGTCACGAGCGGGGTGACGTGAGTGCCAGGAAGTATAAAAGCGCATCCAGCAGAGCGCAAGTTAGCTTCTGCTCTTCAGTAGCGTTCTGTGTATGTGTCAGTCTATTTACTGTTGTCTGTCAGTCCACAAGCATTCAAAAGAATATATCAAAGTCTAAACTAATATCTATCGCGAGCAAATGGCATTACAGACGTTGTGTGCCTCCCTGCCCACACTATCTGGCAGCGGGGGATACACACGATCTTTGTGTTGTTTGTTTAGGAGCGGAGCATGCACGCTCAGCTTTCGAGGAGCTGATTGTCATCACTGCGAGTTACTCTCGCTGCATATGCTCCGATGTTTGATGAGAGCGGCCAGGCTCGCGATCCCACTGGCAGCAGTCCTGCTGTTGCCGAGGCACGGCGTAGACTGTTGTCGTGGGGATCGCAGGTGGATTTAGCGGAGGGATCCGAGACGGGCTCGTCCTTTTCTCGGTCCTCACCCGCTAGATCCGCGGCTCTCTCTCAGTGTTCGGAAGGCCGCGCTGCGGTTTCTAACCCCCCCCCCCAGAGAGAGAGAGCCAGACGCTTCATCTATCTTCCTCCTCCGAGGTGGATTTGATGAGTGTCGAGACAGAGAAGACTGTGGACTCGCCACCACAGTCCCTCGCGTATGAGGTGTGATTCGGGCAGTAGCCAAAATAAAATATAGTTTGGCCAGCCGAGAAACAGGACGCTCGTCCTAAAAGTAATTATGGGGTGTGATTCATGCAGTCGCCAAAATAAAATATCGTTTGGCCAGCCGAGAAACAGGACGCTCATCCTAAAAGTAATTAGATGAGTGTTTTCCGGAATCCAGATCACAGCCTTCACAACGGGGCCTTCCGTTTTTCCCCGATCTCCATGCTGAGGTGTCAAGATCGTGGGAGAACCGTACTCATCCCGTATTTACAGCCCCAGTCTCAAATTATTCAAAAGAACATCGTGGGGCTGAATGATAAGGGACATGGGGCGATGCCAGTGGTGGAGCAGAGGCTTGCGAGCTATCTCTCCCCATCCTCAGCATCATCCCCGAAGGCCCCGAAGCTTCCCACCAGGCCCGTTAGGCTTACATTGAGTCTGGTTGGGAAAGCTTATACGGCGGCAGGTCAGGCTGGCGCATGTTTGCACACCATGGCGGTGTTACAAGCATACCAGGCTGACCTGCTCAGGGGTGGGGCTGCTGAGCGGGAGCAGCCCAAGCCGTCAAGCTCCTCATATCACCAGTCTCAAAAACAGAGCGTTGCAACCCACACCCCTCCATAGAAAGATCGGGGGTCGGGGCGATGCTCTCAGTCTGGGTTTTTTAGACCGAAAACGGATCTGTGGAATGTTATTTTGTCTAAGAGGACCTCGGCTAAACGGTCCTACCATTGTCAGTTCTCTGAGGGCAGCCCCATCTGGGGAGGAAAGGATAACACCTCAGTATACGGTGCCCAA
>NW_015505629.1:631568-637329 GCF_001515645.1 Sinocyclocheilus grahami
GAGAGAGCTGGGGTTAAGACTAAACGCCAAGAAGAGTGTTCATTCTCCACTACAGAGAACCACTTATTTAGGCTTGGTGTGGGACTCAACCTCGATGCAGGCACGTCTGTCTCCTGCTCGAATCGAGTCAATCCTCACGACAGTCACGAGAGTAAGAGAAGGCCAGTCACTCATTATCAAACAGTTTCAAAGGCTGTTGGGCCTGATGGCAGCAGCGTCCAACGTGATACCTTTTGGCCTGCTGTACATGAGACCCTTGCAGTGGTGGCTCAGAAACAAGGGATTTTCCCCAGAGGGAATCCGCTTTGCATGATCAAGGTCACGCGGCGATGCTTACGTGCCTTAGATATGTTGAAGAAACGTTGGTTCCTGGTTCAATGCCCGATGCTAGGGGATCCTTGATGTCACGTAACGCTAACGGCTGATGCCTCTCTCACGGGCTGGGGAGCGGTCATGAGTGGGTCTGTGGGAAGGCCATCATCTTCTTTGGCACATCAACTGCCTGAAGATGCTGGCCGTGTTTCGAGCTCTGACACACTTCCTTCCAGACCTAAGGGGGCATCATGTGCTTGTCCGCACAGACAACACATCGGTGGTCTCCTACATCAATCGGCAGGGGGGTCTGCGTTTCGCGCCCTTGTACAAGCTGGCGCGCCAGATCCTTCTGTGGGCTCAGGGGAAGCTCCTCTCTCTAAGAGCAGTTTATATCCCTGGGTATCTAAATCAGGGGGCAGATATCCTGTTGAAACAGGGGCTGAGGCCTGGGGGATGGAGGCTCCACCCCAAGGTGGTGGAGCTCATTTGGAGGGAATTTGGCCAGGTGGAAGTGGATCTATTTGCGTCACAGGAAACGACACACTGTCCACTCTGGTTCTCCTCATGGCTGGATGCCATGGTGCAGACGTGGCCGAGGCTTCGTCTGTACGCTTTTCCCCCGATCGCTCTGCTCCCGGGAGTTCTGGAGAGGGTACGTCGGGATGGGGTCCGTCTGTTGCTAGTAGCCCCGTTCTGGCCGGCCCGAGTATGGTTCTCGGACTTGGTGTCCCTCCTCGACAGCTCTCCGCTGGAGATTCTGATCAGGAGGGACCTCCTCTCTCAGGCGGGGAGCGCCATTCTTCACCCCCGCCCGGAGTTATGGAAGCTGTGGGCATGGCCCCTGAGGGGGTACAGCTCTTAGCATCTGGTCTCTCAACTGAGGTTGTTGAGACTATACTCCAGTCCAGAGCTCCCACCACTAGGAAACAGTACGCCTTGAAGTGGACACTTTTCACTTCATGGTGCGGACAGCGGCTGCAGGACCCAGTCAGCTGCCCAGTGGTACAGTTCTGGAGTTTCTGCAGGAGCGATTCTCCGCAGGGTTATCTCCCTCCACTCTGAAGGTATACGTGGCGGCCTTAGCTGCTTACCATGCCCTTCTGGGTGGTCAATCATTGGGAAGGCACCCACTTATCACTCGTTTCCTCCATGGCACCCTGAGGCTGAGGCCGGTACAGCGCACTAAGGTGCCCTCATGGGACCTGGCTGTGGTTCTGGAGGGCTTATGCAATGCCCCCTTTGAACCCATAGAAGAAGTTTCGGTCAAGTTGCTCACGCTCAAGACCATCTTTCTCCTCGCTATTTCCTCACTAATAAGGATTGGGGATCTTCAGGCACTTTCTGTTTCGTGCCTGGAATTTGCTCCAGGCATGGTTAGAGCATTCCTTACCCGAGGGCCGGGTATGTCCCTAAGGTGCCCACTTCTTCACCAGGGCCCATAGTACTTCAGGCTTTCTGTCCTCCTCCGGGTCCAGGAAGTAGGCCAAGAAAGGCATAATCTGCTCTGTCCAGTTCGAGCACTGGACGCTTATGCACACAGAATTGCCCCGTGGCGTAAGGCAGATCAGCTGTTTGTTTATTTGTTTTGGTCCGCCAAAGAAAGGATCTCCGGCGACCAAGCAGACCATGAGTAGGTGGGTGGTCGAGGCCATCTCACTAGCTTATGAGCCATCTGGCCTCCCGTCTCCTATGGGGGTCAGAGCGCACTCAACCAGGAGTATGGCGATCTCCAAGGCTTTCAACTTGGGTGTGGCCTTGCAGGACATTTGTGCTGCGGTGGGCTGGTCCTCTCCGCACAATTCTGTCCGCTTTCTTTTCATCCATGATGACATTAAAGTCATCTGTTGCTGCTTCTGGCGTTTCATCGCTGACTGTGCCGCAACCGCGATACTTGCTCATCAGAACTTTCAGTGAGCTATTTTTAGAGTGTGCACGTGACATTCCTGGACGTGGACGCGCGTCTGTGCCCTGCTCGGTCCTGCTCCTCCGTGGCGATGACGGCGTGCGGTTAAAAAAATCATAACAAATGAATTTGAAATTGGGGGGGACACAAACGTGATTTTGAAAAGTGGGGGGGACATGTCCCCCTTGTCTCCAGTGGAAATTACGCCCCTGCATCTACAGACCAGAATTTCACAGAATTAACACCCTAGCAACCACACACCACACCCAAGCAACCATAAAAAAGACTGTAGTGTTGTGCCGGTGAGTTCAGGCCGTTCTCAGATAAATCTATAGCTCTTACACACTCACACACTTTGCATAAACACTCACAAACACAGTGTTAATCTGATCTAATCAGTGTTGTTCTTTGTGTAGTCACACACACACTATTCAATTAAACCACAGCGGTGTGTGTGTGTGTAATCCTTCTATTCCATTATTGAGAATCAATCCGGCCGCTGGAATAGCTGACTAACCTGCAAGAGCTGCGTGTGTGCGTGTGTGTGTGTGTGTGTTGAACATGAAACACACACACACACACACACACAGATTAAACTCTGTTTAAGTGTTTCTGCATTATGAGTCAGTGTCCTGTTGTGTGTGTGTGTGTGTGTGTGTGATTGTGTGTGTTTGTGTTTGTGTGTGTGATTGTGTGTGTGTGTGTATGTACGCATTTTTGTGACAAATGAGGACATAAATTTGTATAATGACAAAGGTATGACATAGGTATTACAAGGAGAAGGTAACTTTTCAGGACATTACCCCATGTACCCACTTTTCAAAACGCTTATAAATCACACAGAATGGAGTGTATTGAAAATCTGAAATATCACAGTTTCCTGTGAGGGGTAGGTTTAGGGGTAGGATTGGTAAAGGGCAATAGAATATACGGTCTGTACAGTATAAAAACCATTATGCCTATGGGATGTCCCCACTTTTCACAAAAGTAAACCTGTGTGTGTGTGTGTGTGTGTGTGTGGCAGTAAACGCGCATCACTTCAGTCCGTCTCCTGCTGCTCATTAAATGCCAGAGCTGTCAATCAAACTCCAGCGGCTTTATTGTGGTGCTGAGTGAGTGATTCACCCCCCCCCCCTCCCCCCCCCCACCCCCCCCAGTTGAACATGAAACACACACACACACACACACACAGATTAAACTCTGTTTAAGTGTTTCTGCATTATGAGTCAGTGTCCTGTTGTGTGTGTGTGTGTGTGTGTGTGATTGTGTGTGTTTGTGTTTGTGTGTGTGATTGTGTGTGTGTGTGTGTGTATGTACGCATTTTTGTGACAAATGAGGACATAAATTTGTATAATGTGTGTGTGTGTGTGTGTGTGTGTGGCAGTAAACGCGCATCACTTCAGTCCGTCTCCTGCTGCTCATTAAATGCCAGAGCTGTCAATCAAACTCCAGCGGCTTTATTGTGGTGCTGAGTGAGTGATTCACCCCCCCCCCCCCCCCCCCCCCCCCCCCCCCACAGATGCATGCTGGGAAGCGCAGTCTCAGAGCTGAGAGGACAAAGTTCACACACTAAAACACTGATTACTGAAGGACTGTTAGTGTTCAGTTCATCACTGATGCTGTAGGAATGACACACTGCAGCTTTGAGAGGATTGCTATACTGAATAACTCATCATCTGTCATCTTCCAGAGCTGAATCTGGAGCGCATGTGTGTTTGTTCTTCTCTTATCATCATGTAAATAATTTCACTGATGATGATGACAGTAATAGTTCACTGACAGATTGATCAAAAGATGATATTTTTCATGTTGTATTACAGACACATGCAGTGCCCTGCTTCTGTTTCTGACACGCTGTATGTGCGACATGAAAGTGAGAAGAGACGGTCTGGTCCAGCATCCATAACTGCAGAACCACTCAGTGCTGGTAAAATCACCTGAAGAGCAGCACGTGGACCTCCACTGTTTCTCTGGCCTGCAGATGTAGAAATACAGAGCGAATCTGCTGAAAACCTCCCAAACTCAGAGACCTCAAGAGTCACACGTGAACATCTGAGTCTACAGACTGTTCAGTCAAACCTCTGCATACTGATTTCTGACATATGGTGCGTTCAAGTGCCATTTCTTTGTGTTTATTAAATTCATGAAGATGCTGTAAAATTTACATTTACATTTAGTCATTTAGCAGACACTTTTATCCAAAGCGACTTACAAATGAGGACAATAAAAGCAGTCAAAACTGACAACAATAGCAACAATACATAAGTGCAAATGACAAGTCTCGGTTAGTTATATATATATTAGGCATGGTACGATAACCGGTTTCAAGCTATACCACGTTTTGGAAAAGTCACGGTTTCAAAACCACTAAAATTTTCCGTTATACCGTTCCTGTGGTATACGCAGTTTTTTTACGTGTTGTCAAAGACGGAAAGTACAGGACTCCCTCAGTTGTGTGCAGCGAAGAGCGTAGCGAATCACACGACCCCTCCCACTCCGGTTGGTGCGAGCGGTCAGAGTCACCTGTGTGTGGGATGGCACGCAGTTTTTTTACGTGTTGTCAAAGACGGAAAGTACAGGACTCCCTCAGTTGTGTGCAGCGAAGAGCGTACCGAATCACGCGACCCCACCCACTCCGGTTGGTGCGAGCGGTCAGAGTCACCTGTGTGTGGGATGGCCGAAGGAGATGAATCCCTGGAACTTTTTCCCCCCTCGAAAAAGACGAAGTCTGTCGTATGGGAATTTTTCGGGTAACGTAGACTAACCATTTTCCATACAGATGACGTTTTAGCGCCGATCGCTAAATAAATACTTCCAAGTCGAACATAAACTATATATCTGTGCCATCGTCGGTTTTCTCCCTCTTTCCCCTCCGATCACGACAGAGCCCCACCCGCCGTTTGTTTCAGTGTTGAAATAAATACTATTTGGCTTGCTACCGAGGCAGATAACATGGCTAATTAACTAGCTAACGTCAACTAGTTTCCTCCCTCACGTTACTTCACAGAGTGAGGAATAGCAGTCTAAAGTACGTACTGTAGCCTACTTTACTGCGATTTAGTACAATAATTAAATTTAGCTGGTATCACGTCTATACTTTTAAGCCTCCTGCCATTGTTTACATCTGTTCAAAATCACGCATTTAAAAAAACCCAACAACTTTGCCACTGTTTGAGTGTTGCACGTAGAGACCGTGTCTTCTCTGTGCGCGCGCGCGTGTGTGTGTGTGACACTCACACTCTCTCTTTCCTTATGTGTGTATGTGCACACATCCTCGTACCTCATCGCTCCAAACCATAGCTTCAAACTTAATCCGGGAAAAGTGAACATTCCTGCATCATAACTTTGACTGAAAGATGAATGTGTAGAAAGCGAGCATGTCTCCAAAAACCTTGTTGAGCTGCAGGTTTATGCATGCATTTTTTTTTTTTTTTTTTTTTTTACAGAAATTATGTTTTGATTATATTTTTGATTATTGAGCTGCAGGTTTAAGCTCACTTAAGTGACTGCATTTTTTTCTTTTTTAATAGGGATTTTTTTTTT
>NW_015505629.1:637345-644845 GCF_001515645.1 Sinocyclocheilus grahami
TTTTTACAGAAAATAATTTATTTATGTTCTGATTATTGTTGAGCTGCAGGTTTAGGCTCACTTAAGTGACGGCATTTAATTAAGAAGAATTTAATAATTTATTCAAATTATTTAGCCTGACATGTTTACTGTTCCAAAATGTTCTATATGTTTCTTAAAAATAAAATGTGTTCAGTGGAGAAAAACAGTTGTTTTTTTACCCAGACATTTAAAAATAACATATTTTAGAGCTGTAATCGCAATACTGTGAAACCGTGATATTTTTTTTTTTTAAATAGAAAGCTAGTGTTTGTTTTTGTTGGTTTTTTAAAATAAAAAAATAGATAAATATAGATAAAGTAGAATTAAAATAGAATAGAAAGTGTTAGAGTTAGAGTGTCGTGTGTAAATAAGGTCCAGTTGGTTGCCTGATTTGTGAGTATCCGTAGTTAATACTCGCTTGAGATCAAAAGAGGCAAACAGAGTGTGGAAGTCTGCAGCCTGAGGTTTATCTAGGTGGATGTTGAAGTCTACAAGTATAACCAGGGGAGTACCATCCTCGGGAAAGTTTGAAAGCAGCACATCTAATTCTTCCACGAAGTTACCTAGTGTTCCTGGGGGTCGATAAACAACTATAAAATGGATTTTAAGAGGGTGGGTAATAGTGGCTGAATGTGATTCAAAGGAGCTATTGATACTCAGAGTATGGTAATGGTAAAGGATTACATTTCCAATCATTAGAGATAAGCAGACCAGTACCTCCACCTCTTCCAGTCAGATGGGGGGAGTGAGAAAAAGATAAATTATTTGAGAGTGCTGCAGGTGTAGCATTGTCCTCTGTCAGGGCCATGAGGTTTAGTCTTGAATGACTTGTAATAGAAGTAATAAAATCTGTTTTGTTTACAGCAGACTGGCAATTCCAGAGACCAAGAGAAAAAGAAAGTAGTGTATTCGTAGACATAGGCAAAGTGCGCAGGTTGTTAGGATTGCGCTGCCTACAGTGTGTGATGCATGGTTTGCGAGTGGTAGTGATAGTAAGGATCTGGAAACACAATGAAAATTGTATTTGAATCGTTACATATCTTACAATACTATGATGTTTTGTACATGCAATCTAGTTTTATTGTAAATGAATAAAATAATAATTTAAATCATTCAAACAAATTTACTGTCTTGTAATCTGACTTGACCTGAGCGCACCAATATAAGGATCTGATGCTGCTAATGAGGCTCGTTCATCACAACTGATCCGGACACACACATCAGCATCCCGAGGAGACCCTGCGCCCAGGGCTGATGGGTAAACCGGGTCAAACACACATTCGTCAGCCCTGAGGAAAACACGAGGAGACTGAAATCACAGACACGAGGACAGGTCTCGCTGTGATTGGCCAGAAGCTCAGGATCCTTCATGTGGAAGCTGATTAACCCACAGAACAGCCTTCCTCTGATTAAACACCATCAGGACATGATACTGCATCCAGACTAGTGGTTGACCAATATATTGCCAAGGCCGATATTTGGCATTTTTCAAATATCGGCATCGGCCAATAAGTTTTTCTGCTTGGCCAATGTGTTAGAGGCGGGACTTTTATTTTGACGGCGCTGAGAGCGGCAGCACCTGAGCGCACACCGCTCAAATTCTCCCTCTTGTTCACTGTCATCGTTAACGGTTCTGTCTAATACGGATAGAAGTCTGTCTAATAATCAGATAGAACTGTTAAACAAAGGAATTAATGCATACAAAAAGTATTATAACGATTGCTTTTACATTATTAGTAATAGAAAGGCAAACATTATAATACTTTCTCATTTGCCGTCAGCATTCAGCAAATACGCATGTATATAATTTAAACAAATCTTTGAATGACTAATAAACATTTAATTTCACAAACCTTGTAAACTTAGTAGAATCCAGCTGTGAGATCTTGTGAAGTGTGCATGTGACCTGCATGATCACGCGCTCTCTGTGTGACGGTAGGTCCGTGTGAATTCAATGCTTTAAACTTTAAACTCGTGATTTCAAATTATGCTGCGCTTTATGCAACCCTCTACATTGCAAGTAAATCACTCGCATGTGCGACTAAATCTTACTCTGGGCGACTAAATAATGTCTAACATTAGCCATTGGCTAATAAATTCTTAGATTTTACATGCCAGTATGTGTGTGAGAGGCGTTCAACACAGATTTTCACTCGATAAACACGCTGACTGAGCGCTTGAGAGTTTCGCTCTCCGTCAAGTAGGGATGCAGCGATTAACCGGTTTCGCTATTAACCGCGCTTTAAAACGTCACGGTTAATTAATCGTAAAGGTTCCGCTAAACCGATCGTGTCTGTTACACGGAACGGAACTGTTGCAGCTTGCACAAAACGAAAAAAGTTACACTAGCGGTGCACCAGCTTAAAATGACGTGCTTTAGTAGAATCCAGCTGTGAGATCTTGTGAAGTGTGCATGTGACCTGCATGATCACGCGCTCTCTGTGTGACGGTAGGTCCGTGTGAATTCAATGCTTTAAACTTTAAACTCGTGATTTCAAATTATGCTGCGCTTTATGCAACCCTCTACATTGCAAGTAAATCACTCGCATGTGCGACTAAATCTTGCTCTGGGCGACTAAATAATGTCTAACATTAGCCATTGGCTAATAAATTCTTAGATTTTACATGCCAGTATGTGTGTGAGAGGCGTTCAACACAGATTTTCACTCGATAAACACGCTGACTGAGCGCTTGAGAGTTTCGCTCTCCGTCAAGTAGGGATGCAGCGATTAACCGGTTTCGCTATTAACCGCGCTTTAAAACGTCACGGTTAATTAATCGTAAAGGTTCCGCTAAACCGATCGTGTCTGTTACACGGAACGGAACTGTTGCAGCTTGCACAAAACGAAAAAAGTTACACTAGCGGTGCACCAGCTTAAAATGACGTGCTTATCAGAGGCACAGAGGCTACTACATGCATTAGATTCACTGTGACAGAGGGACGAAACAGCGAAGCTTGATTTCCATCAGAGAAATGCCTGTCGATAGTGTGGGACCATTTTGGGTACACCAAGAATGACCAGGGTGCCATTTAAATATTGCTGTAAAAAACTGCTGCTAAAGATTGAACGATTTGACGTGAAGGCAAGAACTATGGAAGCCCGTTTCCGCCACTGAATAAAAAATAAAAGTGGTAATTGCGAAATTGCGAATCACAATTCTGACTTTTTTTTCTCAGAATTTTGAGAAATAAACTCGCAATTGCGAGTTATGAAGTCAGAATTGTGAGATATAAACTTGCAATTCTGAGAACTTATCAGTCCCCCCCCCCCTCAAAATTGGACTTTAACTCGCAATTGCGAGTCACGGTTAACATCAAGAGATGATAACTGTTCAGGGGAAGGAAGCAAAGATGAAACCATAGCAGATAGCCGGGAGGGTGAGAGAGAGCGTAGGTGACATGTGTAGGGGTATGTGTTGTGTCAGGAACCATGTTGAGGTTAAGAGTGAGGAGGAAGTGATCCGAGGTGTGCAGTGGAGTAACCAGCACATGATCAGTGGAGCAGTGTCGTGTGTAAATAAGGTCCAGTTGGTTGCCTGATTTGTGAGTATCCGTAGTTAATACTCGCTTGAGATCAAAAGAGGCAAACAGAGTGTGGAAGTCTGCAGCCTGAGGTTTATCTAGGTGGATGTTGAAGTCTACAAGTATAACCAGGGGAGTACCATCCTCGGGAAAGTTTGAAAGCAGCACATCTAATTCTTCCACGAAGTTACCTAGTGTTCCTGGGGGTCGATAAACAACTATAAAATGGATTTTAAGAGGGTGGGTAATAGTGGCTGAATGTGATTCAAAGGAGCTATTGATACTCAGAGTATGGTAATGGTAAAGGATTACATTTCCAATCATTAGAGATAAGCAGACCAGTACCTCCACCTCTTCCAGTCAGATGGGGGGAGTGAGAAAAAGATAAATTATTTGAGAGTGCTGCAGGTGTAGCATTGTCCTCTGTCAGGGCCATGAGGTTTAGTCTTGAATGACTTGTAATAGAAGTAATAAAATCTGTTTTGTTTACAGCAGACTGGCAATTCCAGAGACCAAGAGAAAAAGAAAGTAGTGTATTCGTAGACATAGGCAAAGTGCGCAGGTTGTTAGGATTGCGCTGCCTACAGTGTGTGATGCATGGTTTGCGAGTGGTAGTGATAGTAAGGATCTGGAAACACAATGAAAATTGTATTTGAATCGTTACATATCTTACAATACTATGATGTTTTGTACATGCAATCTAGTTTTATTGTAAATGAATAAAATAATAATTTAAATCATTCAAACAAATTTACTGTCTTGTAATCTGACTTGACCTGAGCGCACCAATATAAGGATCTGATGCTGCTAATGAGGCTCGTTCATCACAACTGATCCGGACACACACATCAGCATCCCGAGGAGACCCTGCGCCCAGGGCTGATGGGTAAACCGGGTCAAACACACATTCGTCAGCCCTGAGGAAAACACGAGGAGACTGAAATCACAGACACGAGGACAGGTCTCGCTGTGATTGGCCAGAAGCTCAGGATCCTTCATGTGGAAGCTGATTAACCCACAGAACAGCCTTCCTCTGATTAAACACCATCAGGACATGATACTGCATCCAGACTAGTGGTTGACCAATATATTGCCAAGGCCGATATTTGGCATTTTTCAAATATCGGCATCGGCCAATAAGTTTTTCTGCTTGGCCAATGTGTTAGAGGCGGGACTTTTATTTTGACGGCGCTGAGAGCGGCAGCACCTGAGCGCACACCGCTCAAATTCTCCCTCTTGTTCACTGTCATCGTTAACGGTTCTGTCTAATACGGATAGAAGTCTGTCTAATAATCAGATAGAACTGTTAAACAAAGGAATTAATGCATACAAAAAGTATTATAACGATTGCTTTTACATTATTAGTAATAGAAAGGCAAACATTATAATACTTTCTCATTTGCCGTCAGCATTCAGCAAATACGCATGTATATAATTTAAACAAATCTTTGAATGACTAATAAACATTTAATTTCACAAACCTTGTAAACTTAGTAGAATCCAGCTGTGAGATCTTGTGAAGTGTGCATGTGACCTGCATGATCACGCGCTCTCTGTGTGACGGTAGGTCCGTGTGAATTCAATGCTTTAAACTTTAAACTCGTGATTTCAAATTATGCTGCGCTTTATGCAACCCTCTACATTGCAAGTAAATCACTCGCATGTGCGACTAAATCTTGCTCTGGGCGACTAAATAATGTCTAACATTAGCCATTGGCTAATAAATTCTTAGATTTTACATGCCAGTATGTGTGTGAGAGGCGTTCAACACAGATTTTCACTCGATAAACACGCTGACTGAGCGCTTGAGAGTTTCGCTCTCCGTCAAGTAGGGATGCAGCGATTAACCGGTTTCGCTATTAACCGCGCTTTAAAACGTCACGGTTAATTAATCGTAAAGGTTCCGCTAAACCGATCGTGTCTGTTACACGGAACGGAACTGTTGCAGCTTGCACAAAACGAAAAAAGTTACACTAGCGGTGCACCAGCTTAAAATGACGTGCTTATCAGAGGCACAGAGGCTACTACATGCATTAGATTCACTGTGACAGAGGGACTAAACAGCGAAGCTTTATTTCCACCAGAGAAATGCTTGTCGATAGTGTGGGACCATTTTGGCTACACTAAGAATGACCAGGGTGTCATTTAAATATTGCTGTAAAAAACTGCTGCTAAAGAGCGACTACATAAGGGATAATGCACGGCTTGCTGTACATTGAACGATTTTAATGCATGACGTGAAGGCAAGAACTATGGAAGCCCGTTTCCGCCACTGAATAAAAAATAAAAGTGGTAATTGCGAATTTTTATCTCACAATTCTGACTTTTTTTTCTCAGAATTTTGAGAAATAAACTCGCAATTGCGAGTTATGAAGTCAGAATTGTGAGATATAAACTTGCAATTCTGAGAACTTATCAGTCTCCCCCCCCCCCCCCCCTTGTGAGTTATAAAGTCAGAAATTATATAAACTCGCAATTGCGAGAAAAAAATTCAGAATTGCGAGTTTTCATCTCGCAATTCTGACATTATATCTCGCAATTCTGACTTTATAACTCGCAATTATGAGTTATTTCATGCAATTCTGAGAAAGAATTGTGAGAAAAAAAGTCGCAATTACCTTTTTTTATTTTTTATTCAGTGGCGGGTAAAATCAAATGAATTATTATAAAGATTATTAAAATGAATACGTATGGATGACAGTTGATTACAATATTTCAGTTTATTTCCATCATTAGTAACCATTTCACCTGTGTGACAAATAAAGTTAATATTAGTCATATATTTATAATAGGCTACTTCATTAACTTTGTTATTTACTATCCCTGTTGTAGTATTATTCATAAGTAAAAACCAACAATATTTTTTTTCACCATGTTTCCAAATTCTCTACCCCAGGTCCAAAAGAAATGTAAAGAATGTACAAACTGAAGACATTAAATACTTTTCCTAGTTTACTTCTATTTCTTTACTTTAGTTTCTTTTCTTTTCCGTTGAGAGTTTCGTGTTCTGAGTTAAGTTGCCTAACTGTGTGTCTCCGAGTCCGACCTCGAGTGCCATCTAAAACTTTAACCAGACGACAGCTCCGCCGTCAGCCAACGCCCAACCACTGGCTTCCCAAGACTGAACTTCCAGCCAATCAGCAACCGCGGGAAACCCCCTTTTCTGCAAGGACCACAACAAAGGGAATCCCCGCACACAGGCAACGCAAGGAGCTCCAGATTCTAGCTGAACTGGTGCATTTAATATAAATTTTAACCTCATTGAGGAACTCAATTCGAGGGTTAATTAAGTGATTGATGGTTGTTTAGATCTATGCAATTGCACATATTGCTGTAAACTTGGGATTTCACATTTTCATTTCCTTAAACTCATTCTTTCCTTACTTTCTTGCTTTCTGCAACTTGTGTGAATGTGTGAATGCGTGTGTTCATGTATTAGATTAGTTTATATGTCTTAGATTTATCCAATAAAGCCTTAGTTATATTGAAAAGAAAAGTATCTTGTGTTTTGTGCTCACAAGTTGATGTCTTAAACTGCCGATCTTGTTACTGTCACGGCGCGGTCAGGAATCACACCGTGTGAGCAAGGGTTTTGGGTCCAAATGCAGGTTTTATTCACTGCCCCAGCCAATCAGCAACCGCGGGAAACCCCCTTTTCTGCAAGGACCACAACAAAGGGAATCCCCGCACACAGGCAACGCAAGGAGCTCCAGATTCTAGCTGAACTGGTGCATTTAATATAAATTTTAACCTCATTGAGGAACTCAATTCGAGGGTTAATTAAGTGATTGATGGTTGTTTAGATCTATGCAATTGCACATATTGCTGTAAACTTGGGATTTCACATTTTCATTCTCTTGAACTAATTATTTCCTCACTTTCTCTCTTTCTGCAACTTGTGTGAATGCGTATGTTTATGTGTTAGATTAGTTTATATGTCTTAGATTTATCCAATA
>NW_015505629.1:649973-651979 GCF_001515645.1 Sinocyclocheilus grahami
CGGGGAGGGCGGGCGGGGGGGGGGGCTGGGGGAAACCTGCAAATGCAATATTTATCAATGTAACCCAATGTATAGATTAAGTTAAAAATTTTTAGATTAATAAAATCAAATACATTTTGTTAACATATGAGAAATTGTACATATTCATTTAAGAAAAACACTTAAAAGGACTTCAAGGCTTTACTCATTTCAGGGGGGCCGGTGCCACCACGTAGACACGCCCCTGCACGTCTGAGATGTATATGAAAATGTTTTTGCTGTGGTTTTCATGAATCTTCTGCAGCAATCATGAGTGAGTGTGTGTGTGTGTGTGTGTGTGTGTGTGTGTCGGGATCTTCAGCCCCTCATTCTGCTGTGGGACCCGCATTGTCCTGCTCACAGATCCCCAATCCAGCGGGGAGCGTTAATCCGTCTGATGGGGGCAGGAGTGAAATGGAGAGAGGGGTATTAGTGTCAGATCAATATAACACACCATCAGCAGGAGACATGGAGACCCCCATCAGGACACGTCCAATCACAAATCAGACAGAAACATAAATCATCATCTTCATCAGCAGAGTGAAGAATCACCCCGAAAACCAGATCAATGAACTCAAATTATATAAAACCACAAGAGATGCTGTTTAAAGAGACAGTTCACCCCCCAAAATGATCATCATTCTGTCATCATTTACTCTCATGTTGTTCCAAACCTCTATGAGTTTCTTTCTTCTGATGAACACAAAAGAAGATATTTTGAAGAATGCTACTAATCAAACAGTTGACGGCAGCCATTGACTTACACAGCATGGAAAACAAATACTATGGAAGTTAATGGCTACCGTCTGCTGTATTCTTCAAAATACCGTTCTTTTGTGTTCAACAGAAGAAAGAAATTCATACAGGTTTGGAATGACGTGAGGATGAGAGAATGATGACAGAATTATCATTTTTGGATGAACTATCCCTTTAACCCTTTGATTATTGAATATGTTCATATAAGAATATAATCTAAGAACAAATGATGTTCATAAATATTCATGTTTAATAAATATTCCAAAGGTTCTTCAGCACTTTTCTCATCCACCAAACGCTCAGATGAATGTGACTGACCTCTGAACGAATCCTCAGCAGCCACACACATGCTTTTATACATTTAAGTTTCTCTTTTTTCTGTCCATCATTAAATGTCTTAAGATGGAGTCCCTGGAGGGGGCGGGGTAACTGAGCCGCGTGGGGGTAGGGTAACCATTTGGGAGGAGGGGGCTTGAGGTCAGTCGTCATGGCAACAATCAACGCCACTATAATGTGATTCTGAATCTATTCATGACTGAATGGACTTCAAACAGAGCAATAAAAGCAGTGAGCGTCCAAGCAACATGATTGGACGACACAGAAGCTGAGCGGTCACTTCTGATTTGATGTTGCTAAGACACCTAGAGTAGAGAGAGAGAGAGATTTAAACACAGGCTCCTTCAGGGGGTCCATACAGACCATGAAGGAAAATGAGTGAGTAGGGGAGTGGAACGCATATTCCAACACTTTTTGGCTTTCTCAGTTTGTGTAAATTCACAAACTAGGTTCAGAGTATTTATTTTTCCACATTAATTTAACATGTCTTGTTCAAATATGTGGTCTTGTTTCATTGATATAGTGTATACTTTTTTCCCCTCAACTACCCCGAAAGAATGGAAGTGAAATGTGACAACATGCCCCATATGGACACACTGTAACACGTGAGAGGCACATTAGCATACATGACCAAACACAGCTATACGGCAGAGTTAAAGACAATGTAAACAAATAGATGACACTGAGAAAAACACAGGGCTGAACACACACACCACTCCATCCACACACACACACGTTTACTTGCTATCTAAATAAAACATAAATAAACATTACATAGACTTTTGGAGAATTTGTCAAGTTTAGCTCCAAAATATGGTTACGTAGGTATACACATACTCTCTCTCTCTCTCTCTCACACACACACACACACACATCTCTCTCTCTCTCTCTCTCTC
>NW_015505629.1:651991-686941 GCF_001515645.1 Sinocyclocheilus grahami
CACACACACACACACACACCCACACACAGAGAGAGAGACACAGACACACACACACACACACACACACACACACACAGGGCTGGACTTGGACTAAAAATCGGCCCTGGCCCATCACCACTTCGATATATATATATATATATATATATATATACACTATACCAGTCAAACGTTTTTGAACAGTAAGATTTTTTATGTTTTTTAAAGAATTCTCTTCTGCTCACCAAGCCTGCATTTATTTGATCCAAAATACAGCAAAAGCAGTTCTATCATTTCCCCAAAAAATTTAAATATAATAAAAATACTGACTCCAAGCATTTGAATGGTATATGTATAATGTTACAAAAGCTTTTTATTTCATATGAATGCTGATCTTTGGATCTTTCTATTGGATCTTTCTTACTGTTCAAAAAATGTTGACTGGTAGTGTGTGTATGTAGCCTATGCATCACACTCATATCACATCTTATTTTGGATAAGAATAAAACGTGAGGTCCGACAATATAGTGTCTTTTTTTATTTAAATCTAGCTTTATTCGCATTGGCCCATGGAAACCTCTATGAACACACTTGACTTGACTTGGCTAAAAAATCGCGTGGGACGAATTTACGTTTTATTAAAAAGTGTTTACGCATTCCACACTCATAGCGCGCACACACATTAGGATAGGTTAGATTCCTGCCTCCGTTGCGAGTCCCTATCAAGCACTTTACCAATTCAACTACTCTCCTCTCCTCCTCCTGCCTGGCTCTTTGGCCAGCATCACTCACCGCAGAGCAAGCCTATTCTTGATAAATCTCCTGTGATAACGTGGGAAAAGCCGACGAGGAAGAAGTTGGGGTTGAAGCGATCTTTATATAGGTGGAGCAAAATACTTCATCGCTCCGTCTATAGTGCATTGTGATTGGATGTTTACGCTGTCAATACAGGAGACAAACCAATGGGCACTGGCTGCTCGCTGTCCCTGCGTGCTGGTTTTCGGCAAAAAAAATAAAAAAACATCTGTCGGCCCCTTAAGTCCGTCGGCCCACCGGGAAAATGCGCTGCACACACAGCTCTCACAGAACATGACAGAACTACTCTCCTTATAACAGTGTGTAGCCACAATATAAGAGATTCATTCATTGATTATAACGGAAATGTGAGATCATGATCAACCGAACTGACAGCTTTTAGGTGATTATAAAGGAAGCACTCTTCGCACACATTCTAGGCTATATATAACCCACGTATCATTTGTATAATTTTCTTTGGATTGTTTGACTACTTAAAAGGGTCAAATGCATACGCATAAACGCATAGTAAGTGTATTTATTTCTTGTCTCAGTGTTTAGCAGTTGTCATTGCTAGGAAACGCTTGTTTTGTTTACTGTGGAGACGTGCTGAAATCGCGTTTGGTCTCGTACTGTATCGAGTACCTTGTCAGTGTCATGCGCTTTGCTTGGCCATTTGTCGTGATAAACAGGAAAGTGTGTCCAGCTGAATTAAATTTGAGTTTTGTTAAAGAATTTAAAAAAAGCGTAGTTTACCGCGGAAGCGGTCGCGGCTGCAGTCGTGGTAAAACCGAAGAGTGTAAAGACCATCTCCTCTACCGTGCGACTCCACCGGGCAGAACACCGGCACAGGACATAAGTATCGCTTTTTATTTCTCCTCTTTCCTACTACTTGTTTCTCTTCTGTTTCAGTTTTTCATAACCATTTCTTACTATGTGTCAGTAAGTTGTTGTTATTTTAGCATGTTTGTTTGGCTCAGTGTTATTTTTTTAGGATTACTGATAAACTAATGTACTTTGATTTGTATTAGTTATCTATTTTAGTTTTTTACAGTTGTAGTAACGTTGTCATTTTATGAGTTTTTTATTATGTCTATATAGGCTTTTTATTAAGTTTTAGTTGTATTTAATTTGAGTTATTTCAGTCCTTCAACATACAAAATGGAAATGAAATAATATATATATATATATATATTGAATGTATTTATATACATGTATATGTATATGTGTGTGGCTGTACATACATATATGTAGTTGTTTTTTGGTGTTTGACTTAGTGTTATGTTAGAATCATTATTATACTCATACCTTTTGTTCTTTTAATAATTTTGAATTGTTTTAGCTTCTTTTTTTTCATTTAAATATTTAGTTTTGAAATGTTGTTGTATGCATTTGTCATTTTTATTACATTTCTTTTATTTTCTTAAATGTGTATATATATATAGTATTTAGAGTTTTACCTTTTAGTTTTAATTACTTTTTTCTTATTTGGATAAAAGCGTCTGCTAAATGACTAAAAGTAAAAGTAAATGTAACTTAATTTGTGTTTCCTGCTAGCTAAATTACACATACATAAACAAAAATCTGGCTTTAAATCTCTCTTTTATCTAAAATTCTGTTAATCCTAACTCTGTTCAAAATCTCTATATCCAACAACATGGTTAGTTAAACCATGGTAACCACAAATTAACCATGGTTTTGCTACACTAACCATAGTTTAAACGTGGTATTTGTAGTAAAACTGTGGTTATACGGAAAAAAAACAAAAAAAAACATGGTTACTAAACTTTTACTATAGCAAAACCATGGTTGAGTTTCTTAAAGGGATAGTTCAACCAAAAATTAAAATTAGCCCATGATTTCCTCACCTTCAAGCTATCCTAGGCGTACATGACTTTCTTCTTTCAGACGAATCCAATCAGAGTTATATAAAAAATTGTCCCGGCTCTTCCAAGCTTTATAATGGCAGTGGGCGGATGTTTCTGTTCAACAGTCCAAAAGAAGTACAAAAAGCTCATCCATACATCATACAAAGTGCTCCACATGGCTCCGGGGGGTGAATAAAGGCCTCCTGAAGCGAATCGATGCGTTTTTGTAAGAAACATATCCATATTTAAAACTTTATAAACCGTAATCTCTAGCTTCTGCTAACTGTCTTACGTGCATTCATTCCCGTTCCGTTTTCAGTTTGTTCCATTCCAGCGAATGATGTAGGACGCAGGCGTAGTGCATGCCCCGGTGAGAAGTGATGAATGCAGAAGCTAGGGCTGTGCAAAAAAATTAATGTGATTTTCATGCTCAACTCGTCAGTAAAGCTGCTTCTGTGATTAGTAGTAAATCTCCAGCACGTGCTTTCAGATGGAGCGGCATTTACCTCACAGAGCCGTAGTTCACTGACAAGCTACACAAAATCGCGTTCATAATCGGCAAGGAATCGCCTGCTAATTTGAATGCGATTTTGCGTAGCTTGTCAGTGAGGAAGCGCAGAGGAGAGAAGAAACCAAATACTGGTCACAGATTAGAAGTACTAAACGAGGATTTGTTAAGAAATATGTGGGAGTATTTCGATATAAGCCAAGAGGAGACCGGTTTTCCTTTGCTAAAGTAAGGAAACTTTGCTTCATTTGCTCCTGTAAACAAACGTTGGTTTTCACGAGACTAGCATATTCTCACCGGACCTTACACTAATTTTACGATCCCTGTCTGTGTTTCTGGTCTCTGGGTTCAAGGACTTTTAATATGTAGGTGTGTGTGCCTATTGTTGCGTTGTTCCCCTCATGATCCCTGCTGCTCTGCTCCTTGTTTGTTACCATGGACACTAATTCTACCACACCCTTTCCCTTGTTAGTTTCCATAATTACTCATTAGTTCATTGGTTCCACTCAGTGTCGTTGTTTGACTGTATACCTTGTTTGACTTTGTCCTGGATTCATTTCTGTTTTCGTTTGGGAGCGTCTGGAAGCCGCTCCTTAAGGAGTGCCCATGAGCTCCACCAGAGGGCACTCCACCCCTGACTCTTGGCACCCCACCCACCACTCTTGTCACACTCTCACAGACTACATTTCCCATAATCCTTTGCCGGACTCATCATTACTGATTGCCTTCACCTGTTTCTATTTACCTTATCAATCTCACACTATGAAGGTTGCACTCATCCACACACACATCCCTGAGTATTGATAGCCTGTAGCGTTTCCAAGTTCCCGTGTTTCCTAGTTTCCCTGTTTCCTTGTCTTCATGTTTTTTTTTTTTACCCTGGACTGTTTCCTTGTTTTTGATAGTTTGTTGCCTGCCCTGACCGTCGCCTGTTTTATTGGATTACTCTTTTGTCTCATCCTGGATTGTACCTGTTTGCTGTTGTTTGACCCTGCCTGTTTTGACCACTCTTTGAAATAAAGCTGCATTTGGATCCTCAACTCCATTGTCACTCCTTCCTACATTACAGAATACTCAGCCACACCCGGATCCAGCGGCTTTATTGAGAGTCCCTGGCTTATCATGAATCCAGCAGCACAGTTAATTTGTCTCTGTCAGGGAGATCGACCCATTGAGGACTATGTGGAGGACTTTATTGGACTGGCTCATTTAACACCTTTTGACCAGGTATGCCTTATGATATTTTTTCATGGTGGGCTATCTGAGCCGCTCAGCTCACTCATGCATTTGCATGATCCTTACTGGACTCTGAAGTTTTACAGCGATCTGGCACTCCAACTAAGTGGCTCTGCATTTACTGTGGGTGTTGTGGAGGAGGAACACGACACTCCTGCAGTATCTGCCACTCCAGAGCCTGGTCCCGCTATGGCTACCATTTCAGAACTGGCATCCCAAGGGCCTCAGAACTAATTATCACAGAGACTGTTCCCCTGGGCTCAGTGCTCCCTGTAATGGCAGTTGCCATCCTGTGTGTTTGGGCTACTCATTGCTCTGTTACTCCACGAGACCGTGCCAGAGCCTGCTTCAGTCCTTGAATCAATTTCAGAGCCTGCTCCAGTCCTTGAGTTTGCTCCAGTTCCCTTGTCACAGCCAGGAGTGCCGTTTCCTATTCCAATGACTCTAGTGAGTCCAGCTCCTCCTGAGGTGGTGGCTTCTGCTGCAGAACCTCTCGAAGCGGCGACGTCCGCTCCAGCTCCTCCCGAGGTGGAAACTTGTGCTCCAGAGGCATCGGCGTCTGCCTTTGAATTCTCTGCCGGTCCAGCCTCTGAACCCTCTGATTTGTCTTGTCATGCCCAAGGAAGCCATCTCTGAACTCTCAACCTGTCCTGTCACGGCCAAGGAGGCTGTCTTCGAGCTCTTCACCTTTCCAGCCACGGCCAAACAGACCGACTGTGAACTCTCTGACGGTCCTGTTTCGGCCACAAAGGCCATTGATAACCTCTCTGTGCTCTGTATTCCAGTTCAGCCTGGTCCACCATGGTGGTTCCCTGCTCCATCAGCTCCACCCTGGTGGTCATCTGCTCTACCGTGGCGATCTTTGGTCCCGTCTGTTCAGCTGTGGTGGTCATCTACTCCACTGTGGGGGTCTTCGATCCCATCTTCTCTGCTCTGCCGGCTCTGTCCCGGGCTTCCTGTTCTGCTGGCTCTGCCTTGGCTTCCTGCTCCGCCCTGGTACCCTGCTCTGCTGGCTCTGCCTCAGTCTCCAGGCCCATTTAAAAACATGTTTTTAATCACAATCTAGTTTTTTTTAAAATCGAAAGCACTAAAATAATGTGTGTTTGACAGAAAATGTAAATATTATATATGTCTGAAAAAAGAAAAGTTCCTTTCATTGTCAGTTTGTATAGTGGAGTTAAAGTGGTGTGATTGTATAAGACCCAGCAAAACCAAAGAGAATGATTAGTTAGCTTGTAAGAAACAATTTAATGAAGTTAGAACAGAGAATTCTTTACAGTAAACTATGCATAGATTCAGGCCCAGGAAGATGGATAGGGGACTCCAGCCACAATCACTGTTTGAGAGTGCAGCCAGTGAAGTTGCACAGGGGAAGTCAGTGAGGGCAGCAGCAAAGCCATGTGACTTTATATCACTTTATTAGGAAGGCGAGGGTGACAGTGAGTGAGGGCACACCTAGGACAGGATCCCGGCCAGCCAGTAAAGTGTTCACGGCAGAGCAGGAGACCATACTGTCGTAGTTCATCCTCAGGGCTGCTGACTTACAGTATATTATGGTTTAAGTCCCAAAGAGGTAAGATAATAGATTGCTAAATTTATTATGTTTCATGATTATGAACAGTTTATTTTTAGTTTATGTTGACCTACTGTAGCCTATATGTTGAATTTTTTAAATTTACACAAATGCTTTAATGCAGGTTCTCAAATTTGCCTATGAACTGGCAAAGGCTCACAACTGCCAGCAGCCCAAGTCATGGGATGAGCATGGGATGGGGCTGACTGTTTAGATGGTTTCCTGAACAGGCACCCAAGCCTTTCCCTGAGACAGCCACAAGATTAGCTAGGGCAAAAGCTTTAATAAAACCAACAATCTGGCAGAGATATTTCAAAAACGCCATTTCACTGCCAAGCATATCTGGAATATGGATGAGACAGGGGCCATCACTGTCCAGAAACCGGAGAAGGCAAGCATGGAACACTTGTCACTGTGGCATGTGCAGTGAATGCACTGGGGAATGCAATCCCTCCACACTTTGTGTTTCGCAGGCTAAACCTCAACCCTCATTTCATCAGGGATGCTGTACAGGAACAGTCAACTAATCAGGATGGATACAGGATGAAGATTTTCTAGAGTTCTTATGCCACTTCCAAACCCATACAAGAGCCTCTCCAACACAGATGGTCTTGCTGATCCTCGGCAATCATCACTCCCACATGTCTTTGCGAGGAATTTACTTTTGTCGTGAATCTGGCATTATTCTCCTCTCCTACCCCCCGCACTGTTCCCACAAGTTGCAGCCAATGGACCGCAGTGTGTTTGGCCCTTTCAAGATGGTTTACAGCTTCTCTGACAGCTGGATGAGACATCATCCTGGAACAACCATCTCCATTTACGACATACCAGCAAATGTAAGGGATTCTTTCCCAATGGCTGCCACACCATCAGATATCCAGGCTGGCTTCAGGTGCACAGGCATTTGGCCCTTCAACAGGAACATTTTCAGCAATGCTTATTTTGCACCATCCTGCGTCATTGATCATCCACACACCCCTGAGACATCAGTCGCTGGTCCAGCTTCCACTGTGTCTGTGGCTGGGCAGTTCTCTACCTCCACCGTGCCTGCCACTGCATCGATCTCTGGGACACCCTACATCGCCTTAAACGTACCTACAACTGGGCCTTTCTCCACCACTTACACTGTGCCTGTCACTGGGCCAAGTTCCATTGCCTTCGCCAGGCCTGCTGCTGGAACATCTTCCTTGATCAATGAGGACTTTTCACCTATCTTGGTGAGGCCATTCCCAAAAGCAGGGCCCCGAAAGACAACTAAGACCAGAAAAAGGAGACCGACTGAAATTCTTACAGACACACCTGCCACATCTCTGGGACACCCTACATCGCCTTAAACGTACCTACAACTGGGCCTTTCTCCACCACTTACACTGTGCCTGTCACTGGGCCAAGTTCCATTGCCTTCGCCAGGCCTGCTGCTGGACTTTTCACCTATCTTGGTGAGGCCATTCCCAAAAGCAGGGCCCCGAAAGACAACTAAGACCAGAAAAAGGAGACCGACTGAAATTCTTACAGACACACCTGCCAGGAATTCACTTGAGGAAGAGCAGGAGATGGCATCTTTGTCCAAAGTAAAACGAAAGATCTTTGCAAAAAAGGAGAAAATGGTAAAGAAAGGAAAGAAGTACACAAAATAAAATAAGGATGAGATTGTGGAAGAAGAATTTAATTCACCAGAGGAGCAGAACAAAACATCTTCCTCTAATGTAAAGCAAAAGATCTCTGCAGAAGAGGAAAAAAGAAAGAAGTCTACAAAAGAAAATGTTGAGGAAAGTGAGGAAGAGAAAGAATTCTGCATTGTCTGCCTGGAGAGCTTTTCAAAATCAAAGGAGGTCTGGCTGTCTTGTGTGTCTTGCCATTCTGTGAGTCAGGCTAGAGTTTAACAGTTTAATTATGCCATTGTTTATGGAAATTATTAGTGTTACACATTATGAAGGTAAATACGTTATGCGCAGGCTTTTTTTTGTGTGCGTGCTGCAATGCAGCAGCACATTAGTTTAGAGCGGAGATTAACTACCTGCACAATAAACTGTTTAAAGGGGTCCTATTATGCTTTTTCACTTTTTCAACTTTAGTTAGTCTGTAATGTTGCTGTTTGAGCATAAAAAAGATCTGCAAAGTTACAAAGCTCAAAGTCCACTTCAAAAGGAGATATTTTATTTAACAGAAATCACTTTATAAAAACTACACCGAATGACTCGTTTGGACTACAACGCATATTTTCTGGGATTTGTGATATCACAAATATTGACGAATGGGATGAGACCTGGTTGAGCTGCACTAGAGAAGGCAACGAGTGCTATCACTATGTCGGAGACACGCTAGCTTTCTCACGGCAGACAAACTTAGAGTGGTTACAATCATCCAGGTTTAAATCGCGCTCAGATTTATTTGATTTTGATGCAATATTTACACTGAAGCTCGCAGGTATGTAATGTAATCTATGGTAAGGGGCATGACATTTCCCGAGCAGGCGCCGAGTGCTGCCAATCACAACACACACTGGCCCAGCTAACCAATCACAACACACACACTGGCCCAGCTAGCCAATCACAACACACACTGGCCCAGCTAACCAATCACAACACACTGGCCCAGCTAACCAATCACAGCACACACTGGCCCAGCTAACCAATCACAGCACACACTGGCCCAGCTAGCCAATCACAACACACACTGGCCCAGCTAACCAAGCACAACACACACTGCACATACAAGGAATTTGTTATAGTGTCACAAGCTTCCAGTACACGGAGACAACAACAACACACAGATAATAAAAATAAGATGTGAATAAAATACACATGCATAAATATAAACCACAAAAAAAAGAATAAATCGTATGTACAGGTGTGCTATATATAGAATAGGAATAGAATAAAATAAAATAAAGTTGTAGGTATGTACTAGGCTTGGATGTGATGGATCCAGAGTGATTTTCTGAGCCCTTTTCCTCACTCTGGATGTATACAGTTCTTGGAGGGTAGGCAGGGGGGCACCAATAATCCTTTCAGCAGTCCGAACCGTTCTCTGTAGTCTTCTGATGTCTGATTTTGTAGCTGAACCAAAGCAGGAGGTGTTGATGGTTGTGTGGAGAGATGTTCAGAGCGGGTGTGGGGGGTTAGACTGGGAGTTTCAAATCTACAGTAAAACTCATTCAGGTCTTCAGCAAGTTGTTGATTGGCCTCAGTGCTGGGGGATGGTGTCTTGTAGTTGGTGATGTCTTTCAGGCCTTTCCACACTGATGCAGGCTCATTGGCAGAAAACTGGTGTTCTAGCTTTTTAGCGTAGTTCCTCTTGGCCACTCTAATCTCCTTATTCAGTGTGTTTCTGTGAATGTGAAAAATAATGTGTTTTTCGAACAACCTACTGTAGTATGAGAGCCTGTTCTAGTACACCCCCAAACAAAATCAGGACTTTGTAAAAGAGCATAATAGGACCCCTTTAAAACGTGAATTCACCCAATTAATATTGAGTATCCACATGCTACAAACAAACGTGCTTGAGATATAACCATCCGATTGAAAAGTAACACCCATTCACTGCCATTATAAAGCTTGGCAGAAGATTCCGTTTTTTTTTTTTTTTTTTTTGGACTCCCTTTTAATGGTTAAATTACATTTTATTAATCAAAAAGCATGTCTAATTAATTAAAATCATGAAACTTAAACAATTTAACATCAATTTATTAAAAGTTTAACAAGTATTACGTTTAGGGCCCTATGAAATGTTTTATTTGTCCAACCTTATGTTTTATTGTAACCAAATTCTGTTTTAGCATGTCTAATTCGTAATTCATAAAACAAGTTTCATTTATTCTTACAATAGCCTTATGATTTTTTGCTCAGAAATTCTGTGTTGTGTATTTACATTTTGTTTTAAGGCATAAAACATGAATTTAATCTATCTTTTAAGTAATGAAAATTAAACAAATTAAATTTTTTGGAAAATAAAGGTAATTTAATATTACAATTAAAACATTGAAGAAATATTGAATGCTTATTCCTTAAAAATAAGGTTTTAATAATTTTAGTAATAGTAGTAGCAGTCTGTTACGTACATTCTACTCAACAACAGTAATATATTTCTGCTAATGCCCTCAAGTTAAACCGAACGTTTATTTTGTCGGGTTGCCGTGAATACAATTACATTTCTGTGTGTGACAGGATGATAGTTTTACTCACATGAAACGGTCAAATGCTGATGAAGTGACTCTCAGAGCAGTTCTGGAGATGTTGTTCATGTATTTATGTCCTCATTAGTGAGACGACAGAAGTTATATCACCGGAAGCGTCACGAGCGTTTCAGTACGAGTGCTACACAAAACCGCGCATCTGCGCCATTCATTAACACAGAGATTAACACAGAGACATAATTAAATAAAATTAACTTGACCTTCAAGGAGGGCGGGCCGCCCCCCAAAATAATGGCAGGGGAAACACTGAAGAACAAATGGGAGAAGCAGATGAACACAAAACACTTCGTCTCCCTTATATGATCTTACTCCACGCATGTATTAAATGTGCTCAGTTTTCTAGCGGATTTCTTTAACTTCTCAGGTAATATCAATGGTATGACCTATTTCAGATGTGCTGAAATTACAACAATAGTGGTTACAGACACATACTGTATATATTTAATTGTTCAATCAAAATTATAGCTAGGGGGGCCCTATAGGGAAATATGCACTGCCCTGAAGTTTGAATTCAGTACGAGTGCTACACAAAACCGCGCGTCTGCGCCATTCATTAACACCGAGATTAACACAGAGACATAATTAAATAAAATTAACTTGACCTTCAAGGGGGGCGGGGGGTGCCGTTGGGGAGGGCGGGCCGCCCCCCAAAATAATGGCAGGGGAAACACTGAAGAACAAATGGGAGAAGCAGATGAACACAAAACACTTCGTCTCCCTTATATGATCTTACTCCACGCATGTATTAAATGTGCTCAGTTTTCTAGCGGATTTCTTTAACTTCTCAGGTAATATCAATGGTATGACCTATTTCAGATGTGCTGAAATTACAACAATAGTGGTTACAGACACATACTGTATATATTTAATTGTTCAATCAAAATTATTGCTAGGGGGGCCCTATAGGGATATATGCACTGCCCTGAAGTTTGAAAAACATTGATGACAGGAATGTAATGTTTTGGTTGAACTGGAGATTGCTGGTGTCTGCGAATATCCGACACTAGATGGCGACAGAAACCTGGAGCACGTCAACAAACAGATAATTAAACACCAGTCAACCATTACTAGTACTAGTAATACTGATCAACCAGGGGTTAAGGGCCACTAGGGGCCCTCAAGATGACGTAAAATTATTTAAAATAAGACAACACCTGCATGAAAATGAGCTAAAGCAATTGAAAATTAAGATATTTCTTATATCAATGTACCATCCCAACATCTGTTGTTGTTGCTGTTTGTTTAAAAAAATCTGGATATATGAGGAAGCCTCTCTTCAGAAGTCACAGAAATTAATCAAATCTTAAAATGACATGAGCATTTTTATAATGAACATACATTTGAATATTTATGCCAGGATCTCAGGATAAATCAAGAGTTTAGTTAGAATAATTAGTTAGAAAGAGAAACATTTAGCTCCTAAAACTTCTGAGTCTGAATTATTTTCATTATTTTAGTGGCATTTAGTGACACGAATGATTCCTCACATCATACTTGAATGTCTGCTGGGTGTTTGTCTACAGACATCATCATCAGAACACCTACAGCTGCTACAGTTTCATTTCATCTGATGATTCTATGAGAATCCTGCAGAAAATGATCTGAAACCAGATAAAATCAGATAACAGACGGCAGAATGTGTGCCAGCACTGTGAGGAGACACACACACACACACAACAGATGGCTGTCTCTCTTTCCACACTGGAAATATGACAAAGACTAAAATAAACACACTCTGAGCTTCTGCACTGGCAGAATGTGTGCCAGCACTGTGAGGAGACACACACACACACACACACAACAGATGGCTGTCTCTCTTTCCACACTGGAAATATGACAAAGACTAAAATAAACACACTCTGAGCTTCTGCACAAATTGTTACTCACTGCGCGTTTGTGATTTTCTCTTTTTCAGCTTCACAATTCTCTGGAATCTTGCGTTTCTCCCAGTACCCAGCATTCTTAGAACAATCAAACTTCAGCTTAAAATGTTAAAAACGTTTTTTTTGGTGTGGTTATGTGAACATTAGACAAAACATTCAGGTGTAAGTGTTTTACTTGCACTTCTGCAAATTTCTCTTATTTTATCAGGATTCAGTTTCAATTTTAGTCTAGCTCCATGTTTAATCTGACTCCAATTTCAAGTGATCATTAAATTTAGGCTGTATTTCTAATTAAATTGATCACAAATATTAATTATGTATTAATTTAGATATTTGGTTATTCTGAACATCCCATACTTGCAATTATTCGTTCATTAAGGACCCGGTGTTGCATAAAAAATTCACGCGCCCAGTAGTGAACTCATGGACACAAACTCACAGTTCTGATCTTACTCAGAGGATGCAGGGTGATTACAGGTGCATCTCAATCAATTAGAATGTCGTGGAAAAGTTCATTTATTTCAGTAATTCAACTCAAATTGTGAAAGTCGTGTATTAAATAAATCCAATGCACACAGACTGAAGTAGTTTAAGTCTTTGGTTCTTTTAATTGTGATGATTTTGGCTCACATTTAACAAAAACCCACCAATTCACTATCTCAACAAATTACAATACTTCATAAGACCAATAAAAAAAACATTTTTAGTGAATTGTTGGCCTTCTGGAAAGTATGTTCATTTACTGATCAATAAAATCAAATGTAACAATTTACTACTAGTCAGGTAAAAGTGTATCGAGCCAATAACATAATTAAACAATTAGAAGCCAATTCAGAAAGGATAATGCAATTGTGAATCACATTGTAGCCACATGGCATTTCTATGCTGCTGTATATGGATTACTGCAGTTATATGGGAAATAATTGAGCGTTCCACGTAGAAGACAAACAAATTCAACATAGTCACACATGTAGCTTGAAATTGGTGAATAATTACAGTGTTACAGTTATTCTAATTTTACACAAGACACATGGTCTAGAATGCATAGCATCTACAAACTTTTACCTAAGTATTTCAAATAAGACTTACAGCAAATCAGTCACGTGTTTTAAAGAATAAACTTGACTAGTCTGTGTGCACATGTAATAGCACAAACAACCATACAGTGTGCTCTATGAGCACACAATTACACATTTGAAAAAGAAAAAGAAATGCATACTTGGTTTTCTTTGAGATCTTCTCTTCAGATTAGAAAGTTTCTTGTTTTGTTGCATGGCATCTGTTTTATGAGAGTTATCATCTCGGGTCTTACAAAGGGAATTCCAGTTTACAAAAATATGTTCTAAGACGGTTTTGCTTACTTTCCCATCATGTTATAAAAATGTGATTTCTAAATGGTCAGCTTTTTAAATGTTTTTTTTTTCCTGGTCATGCAGACGTTAAGGGAACATTCCATTTTTTCCAACATTATGGGAATGTTACTTTTGAATATTCTCTGAAACAAGTAGTAACATTTAAAAATGTTGGTTAAAAAAAACATCAAACTAAAATGTTTCAAAAGAACATTCCATGAATGATGTATAAATAATGTTTTTGTGCTAATGTTTTGAGAATTTTATATTAAAGACCTTTGAACAAATGTTCTATGACTGTACGTTTGTTCATAACTTTAAGAGAATGTTCTGAGAATGTTCCCTGTGAGCTGGCTAATGATGAATGCTTCACCATCACCAGTTCATCATCAAATAAAGTTATTCTGCATCTTTAAAAATTTGTGGAAAAATGTCAATCTGATAAAAACGTCTGTTCATTTGTCACACTGGAAACAGAAGGTCAAGAGTGCAGTGCATTATGGGATACAGCATCTCATACAGTCAGATATTGATCAGCTTCAGAAATGACACACACAGAAGATAGATGTATAATGCAATACATTTATTCATTCAATATTATGATGAATATTATATCTATAGGCTGAAACATCATCCAGTGAAACTTGAATAAAATGAGACATGAGGTTAGTAAATCTCTTACACTTCTGAGATTAAAGTACAAAATCCCTTTACAAAGACAGAGAATGAAGAGAAATGGTACATTAGAGTCTGAAAGAAAGAAGAGATAAATACTGCTGCTGGGAAACACACACACACACGCTCACACACCTGACCTGCACTTCAGTTCTCAAGCCACACAAACTCTCGCTTTATTTACAGTAACAAAATATCTTTACAAAACAACATTTAACATTTCAAATCCAAACTTGATGCAAGTTATGAAGAAAGCATAGAAATCTCTTTCACGCTCTCTCACACACACACACACACACACACACACACACACACACCTGACCTGCACTTCAGTTCTCAAGCCACACAAACTCTCGCTTTATTTACAGTAACAAAATATCTTTACAAAACAACATTTAACATTTCAAATCCAAACTTGATGCAAGTTATGAAGAAAGCATAGAAATCTCTTTCACGCTCTCTCACACACACACACACACACACACACACACACATATATGTTGTGTTTCCATGTTTTATGGGGACATTCCATAGGCGTAATGGTTTTTATACTGTACAAACTGTATGTGCTATTGCCCTACACCAACCCTACCCCTAAACCTACCCCTCACAGGAGACTTTGTGCATTTTTACTTTCTCAAAAAAACTCATTCTGTATGATTTATAAGCTTGTTTCCTCATGGGGAACTCAAAAATGTCCCCACAAGGTCAAAATTTACTAGTATTACTATCCTTGTGGGGACATTTGGTCCCCATAACGTGATAAATACCAGGTACACACACACACACACACACACACACACATATGTTGTGTTTCCATGTTTTATGGGGACATTCCATAGGCGTAATGGTTTTTATACTGTACAAACTGTATGTGCTATTGCCCTACACCAACCCTACCCCTAAACCTACCCCTCACAGGAGACTTTGTGCATTTTTACTTTCTCAAAAAAACTCATTCTGTATGATTTATAAGCTTGTTTCCTCATGGGGAACTCAAAAATGTCCCCACAAGGTCAAAATTTACTAGTATTACTATCCTTGTGGGGACATTTGGTCCCCATAACGTGATAAATACCAGGTACACACACACACACACACACACACACACACACACACACACACACACTTCATTCTGACGAGCAGATCTACAAAAACCAATTGAGGCAAAGTATAAATAGAGTGAATTACATTAAAAATCCCAAAATCAAAAACTAGAAATTATATTTTACACATCAAGAAAATTAATTATATTTTTAGACACAATGAGATTTTATTTTTTTTGCATCATGATGGGTATAAATTCCATTAATGAGAATTTCGAATAAAACATATTTAGCTATCATAATGTCATAATGCAAAAAAGAATGAATGTTCCTAAACACAGGCTTTGTTTTCTTTATGTAAAATATAATTTCAAATATTTTTATTTTGGGATGAAATATGAGCCAGTGTGGGATTCACTCCATAGAAATGTCCCTCTGATGAATTCTAGTCTCATTTCTACATGTGAATATTTAAAAGCGCTTGGATTGGCCTGACGATGATCTTTGACATTTACAGTCTCGCAGATGAAGCATCATCATCATTAGGTTCCTCTCAGCATCACAGGTTTGGGTTGCTATGGGAACTGCACAGGTTCACATGCGGGTCAAGATGATGCTCTGGAAGCACCTGACATCAACTACAAGAGTGTTTAAGTGCTTAAGAGTCTGTGACTGTCATTAGCAAACCGTTAAACACCGCAGCAGCGCCATGAAATACAGTGAGAGCGTCTCTACCTCTCAGAATCAGAGTTCTCTCAGTACAATAGTAAAATATTGTCTTCATGCATGGATACATCTGCTGCGTTCGTAATATAATACTAGCATACTGCGTCGTCACATGATCAACACAGTCACATGAGGAATAGTTCACCCAAAAAATGAAAATGTGCTCACACTCAGGACGTCTGGGATATAAATGAGTTTGTTTGTTCATCAGATTTGGAGAATTGTAGCAACTTGCTCACCAATGGATCCTCTGCAGTGAATGGGTGCCGTCAGAACCAATTTTAGCTTCCGGCTAAAATATGAGGCTTCCTACAATGAAAAAGTGCATCTCCTGCTGTCTCTCACATCAAAATCCACCAACATATTTGTTTAGAGCTGTTTAAACGCTGCTTGATCTGTGCAGATTTCGCTCCTGATTCAGACCAGAACACTTTTTCACTGGAGGAAGCGTTATTATGGATTATAGACTCTGTATTCTAGTTAAAAACGTCTTAATGCTGGATTAGTTTCAGCTTTTGTCTTCTCCAGATGTTAACTGATGGACTGGAGTGCTGTGGATTACTTGTGGATTATTGTGATGTTTTTATCAGCTGTTTGGACTCTCATTCTGACGGCACCCATTCACTGCAGAGACACTGATGCAATGCTACATTTCTCCAAATCTGATCAAGAAACAAACTCATCTACATCTCAGATGGCTTGAGGGTGAGCACATCTTCAGCAAATTTTCATTTTTGGGTCAAATATTCCTTCAAGGAAATCTTTAAGTTATAAAGTCTGTCTGGGTGATCAAATCATAATTGAAAATGTTTATATTTTTGCCTGATATCTAGATGATTGCATAATAGTACATACTGCAGTAGTATGATGGTGTGCTATTGTGAACACAGCCCGGTTAAACATCCTCTGACATTCGTACGGACGCAACAGTCACGTGTCGTCCGATTCAGTCGCGTCCGTCACGAGCATTGGGCTCGATTAGTCTCTAGTAAACTGAAGCTGGGTTCATGAATCAGCGGATCTCACACGAATGAGTTCATGGCGTTCACCGGAGACGGCGGCTCGGAGCTGTCGTGCGTCGCGTCTCTATCCGACCTCCCGCTATACTGTCCAATAAACGAGCCGTCCTCGTTGAACTGCGTGTCTCCAGAGTCTCCGTAGTCGACTAAACTGTCGTCGCTGCCGTCACGCTTAACGGTTCCGCTGGACGGCGTTCGGCTCCCTTTGAGCGGTTTACGGTCCTCGTCACTAGGAGAAAAATCACATGCAGGTGAATCATGACGCAAATCAAACTCAAAAGATGGACGGCACACACATGCAGGATCAGTGTCACATGTACAATCACATACATGTGACAGGATGAGAGACAAAACCTGCGTGAACTTCAAAACAAGCATTAAAGCATCATGGGAAACTATCAGAGGAATAAAGGTGGATGAAGTGCAATCAATATCTCAGCATCTGAAGCGTGAAGATGAAAAACAGATTCATCAAACCGTGATTCAAACATCAGCCTGAACATGATCATCATGACAACAAAGCCTGATTCCTGAAGCACCAGCTCCCACAATCCTGAGCGAATCATTCAATAACTCTGATTCATTCAACAAACTTCCTGAAGACACTCCTTCTGCTGGTGATTCATGAATGGAGCCCATCAGCAGTGATTAAAACACAAACGGATTGAGAAAAACTTCAAATCATACATGAATCATGAATGGATGTAGCCACACTTCCCATGAAACTCCTGCCGTGTTACGAGTAATTTAGTACAGGTAACTAGAGAACTGAGAGGCTCATACTGTATAATGCCTTCATATACATGTTTTTCTCTGGCTTTTGGTTTTATTATTATTATTATTATATGGATTTTTGTTGTTCTATATTTGTTGATACAATTTCATGCAAGTCATTTGGCACGAATAAAGACAAAAATTATTTGATCAAATATATATATATTTAAAATAATAATAATATTTTTTAAAAAGTGCAAAAAATACTGTACAACCCCAGTAAATAAAAGCTAAAAGCATTTAATCGGAGTAGTTTTTATACAATCTTCGATACATTTACTCTAGCATAGCTCTGTTAGGGGCCGTTCACACAGAACACGTCTTGCATCAAGCGCAGCGTAGAACCAAATTCCCTTTAAGACAAGTCATGTCACTCGGCGGCCATCTTTGAAATGCCTCTTGGGCATGCAAGTGCAGCTCCTATCTCTTTGAATGGGGAAACATCAAATTCTACAAAACTGTTCACTAAACTTACGATCAAATTTCATATTTGAAATCACCAAAGATTCAACTGTGTCATAAATGTTGTTTATTTTGCTCAAATAGCGTTTTTAAAAGCCTATTTTTCAGGCTAGATCAGCCAGTGCGCATGCGCAGTCCTGAGCGCACGTCTCAAAACGCTGACTGTTTCTATTGCCACCGGGACTTCTAATGGCAGCTGCAGCGACCCACTGACTCCTTCATTCAGAAGGGGGGGCTTCCTGCGATTGAGCGGCCATATTGAGCGTTGCATTTTTCCCCATTCAAAACTACACGAGTGACATGTCTTGGCTATTCTATGGTCTTTGGCAGAACGCCAGGGTCTCAAGACACGCTTTTGAGACGTGACACAATAATGGAAATAAAAACAGTTGCTATGCCAACTTGCTACTGTAAACAAAAACTTGAAACACTTGCCCCGCCTCCGGGGTCTTCTGATTGGTCCACTGTTTTGGAACTGACATTGATGAGCGGCACTGCGTGTAAAAGTTTAAATTCTTTTAACTTGACGCAGTGTCATAAAAACACGGTGCTCATGTATGAGACGCTGCAAGAGACGCGATCGCAACGGTCATACACGTCTGTAGAATGTAGAAAAACAATGGAAAAATAGCGCATTGGAATGGAAAGACGAGTTCTGTGTGAACGGCCCCTTACTCTGTCCGTGATTCATTCTCACTGCATGTTCTCGTGCTGGCGATGACGTACTGTACATGTGTTAGCGGTTCACGTGAAGTGTGATCCTGGAATGGTTGTGTTTTTCTCCTCTCGCATGCAGGTTCCCGCTTACCTTCCCACATTCGACCACCACTTACAGACCACGGGAGGAACAAACGCCAGCGACTCCTGAGCGTTCTTATCTCGACTCAATCTGCGCGAGCGTCACAGCAGATGCGATTCAGAGCTACTAAACATCACATACTAAGAGCAGTAAAGTGGATCTGATGAGTCTGTGTTCATTCAGAGCAGCTGAATCGATTCTGATTCATTAACGTTTATTTTACTGCTGTGTGAGTTTGTTTCGGATAGTGCTATCATTCAAGGATAGAACGATCCTGTAATCCACACTCATATTCTGCATCTGGCAAACAGTGACTTACACTGCATTCAAAGTAAAGATTTGATCAGTGTTGAGGGGTAATCCATTACAAGTAACACAAGTTACGTGTGTTAGCGGTTACCCCCCCCCCAAAAAATATCTGAGTAACTTGTTAAATGAATGAAACATTAACTTAAAATCTCAGGGGGACTTCAAGAAAATATACATTTAATAATTTCATTTATTTGTATTTTAATTTCTAAATATTTTATGTAAATATTTTTATCTAAAATGCCGGTAAAGTGTTCCTGTGTGTGTCAGGTGAAGAGCAGCTGTCAGATTCACATCATTGACCAGCGTTATGATGAACACTGTATGCTGAGGACAGATCGACATCTGCAATAATGTCAAAAATCAGCGTATAAAAAGGAAATCGTTTAATGAAGCAGGGAATATAAAATAATATTGCTATACAGGAGTAAAGTGCGAGTATTCGTCTCCTGCACGCGTGCAGAATAACGCAGGAATAGACTTTAAATGGCAAACCAGCAGCTTCAGTTCAGATCCTGCGTCATTATATGAAACTAACATCTGCAGGATTATTCTGGAATTATTCAGAAAATGATGCAGAACTATATTCTGATACAGTAAATACGCTGCTGGATCATCAAGTTCACTGATGCCGATCATCCAGGAGATGAGAACCTGATCGAGTCCCACAGGATCTGCATCAGACCACCAGCAGCAGATCAGACCGGATCAGATCCATCGGAGAAGAAGATGAAGGTGATGTTGTGTGGTGCGGTGGGGTCAGTCTCCTGAGGGGTCAGAGGTCAAGGGTCAGGTCAGAGCTCTCTCACCTGTACTCTCCAAACGTGATATCATCCTCCTTCATGGGCTGGATCTCCGGGTCTCCGTGAGCATCTTCCTTCTCTTTAACTGAGACAAACATCAGAGTCACACACCGGCATTTACAATCCAAACAACACATCATTCACCCATGAGGAACAGAGTAAACATGTAGATTAAACATGTTCTTCCAGCATTTTGTCTTGTTTCTAGTGTAAATGTCTAAAGATTAAAATGACTTAAGATAAGAAGTCTTGTTTTCTTAGAAATGCATAAAAAAGAAGTTTATGTATAAAACAATTTCTATATGGTATTAGTATGTCATATGGATACTTTGGAAAAAAGAAAATAATAGAAAATAAAATCATAAAAAAATAAATAAAAAATGACAAAAGCACAACAAAACTACTAAAACTAAATAAAATTAAAGTGAAGAGAACATAAAAAAATAGTCAAATTCAAAATATGAATAAAAACTATTAATGATAATAAAGTCACAGTCACCTGGATATTTGCCGCCCTTGTTCCTCTTGATGAAGCAGATGATGAGCAGGATGAGGATGAGCAGAGCGATGGCCGACATCAGACCGATGAACCAGCCCTGAGTGGCGATGTCCACCTGCGGACTCACCATCGCTGAGGAAGAGGAGGAGGAAGAGCATGAGACATGTGCAGATCTTCAACTTTAAGCAGCTCGATCCAACGAGTCACAGAAGATCAGACGCCATGAACATGAGTCACAGTGTCATGAGTGACAAACACGGAGAGGGAAACTTGACCGGCACTGCAGAAACCATGTTCTTCATCAGTATTTCTGTCTCGTTTTCCAGTACAAATATCTGAACTTAACTTTCTCAGAATTTCTGCATTATGTCTCAGGTAAATGTATCTTGATTTATCACAATGAAGTCAGTTTACGGTGAAAGAAGAACAAAATATTTGCCAAAGGGATCAGAAATATATACATAACTCAATTTTGATATACTTTTAGAATTTTTCAGAAAACAAGATTTAATATCTTAAATCTGCATCTGAAGTAAATGTAATGTTGAGATACTTGTACTGGAAAACAACTAAAAAATCCTGAGTAAGAAAATCAACTTTGCAGTTTGCATTGATTATGGGATACAATCATGCTGATTGATCAACAAACAATAACAATTGAGCCACATTATGAGCACAGACGGACTCGTGCAGGACATACAGACGTGCGTCATGCGCTTCAACATCTCAACACAACGGCCGTCATGCATCACAGCCGTCAAAGATCCCATAAGGCCTTGAGGCTGAGATGAAGCCTCACCTGGGACCTTAACCAACAGCTCCTCAGAGTGATGGACCGCTTGGTCGTCATGACCCCGAGCCACCACACGCACCTTGTAGGCCAAACCTTTCTTCAAACCCTTAAGAACGTGGAACTGAGAGCCGTTGACCTTCTCTTTGTGCCAGTCTTCGTCACCTGAGGGTTTCCAGCACAACAGGAAGCACTTCAGCGTCCTCACAATCAAATATGGGCAAGTTAGCTCTCTACACCCGCTGTGTCAATCTGGAGTTAATTCTGACTACCCACCTACTACAGCTCTGCAATTAATCTACAAAACAACTAAACTGTTACGACCCTTTGGTGAACTACACTGCAAAAACTGATGTTCTTCCTCAATATTTTTGTCTTGTTTTTCCAGTATATAAGATACATGCACAATGACATCAGATAAGATCTGAAGGTTTTTTAAGATGCTTTCAAAATGAAGTGTGTTTATACTTAAAACAAGAAATAATATCTACCAATGAGGTCAGAAAAATAAACTTAATTCAAAGGGAAAACAGGATTTTCTCTCCTGATTTCTTTTCTTGTTTTTTTCATGCACTGGAACATTTTGGACTATTTTGCTTGCATAACACGTCTTTTTTCAGACTAGTGGAATGAAAAGTCCAAATGCACATTTAAGTGTTTATTTTATTGCACTTTATCTATTTGCGTCTGTAGGTTTCAAATCCAACCCATATCTATAAAAGTTTGCTTCTCCACTTCAGCGGCACTTACACACACCGAAACTTAAGAGTTTTATTCCTCTCTATATTCTGAAGATTTTTACTGAGGGGTTTGTTTATATATTATTCACACTGATTGATACAATATTTTATTTCTAAAAACATGGTGAAAATACATATGTTTAAAGATAATGAGTTTGTTTCTCCTCTTCAGCAGCACTAACATACACCAAAACTTAGAGTTTTATTCCTCTCTATATTCTGAAGGTTTTTACAGAGGGGTTTGTTCATATTGCATTTACACTGATTTATACAACATTTTATTTTTTAAAAACATGGAGAAAACGCATATAATTAAAGATCATGAGTTTGTTTCTCCACTTCAGCAGCACTAACATACACCAAAACTTAGAGTTTTATTCCTCTCTATATTCTGAAGGTTTTTACAGAGGGGTTTGTTCATATTTCATTTACACTGATTTATACAACATTTTATTTTTTAAAAACATGGAGAAAACGCATATAATTAAAGATCATGAGTTTGTTTCTCCACTTCAGCAGCACTAACATACACCAAATTTTTGAGTTTTATTCCTATCTATATTCTGAGGGGTTTGTTCATATTGCATTTACACTGATTTATAAGAGATTATTCTTAAAACATGGTGAAATTTTTTTTGTTTTTATGATTTATGGAGTTATAAAAATAGAAGTCCAAAATCATTTAACTCTAATATGTCAACAAAATCAAACAAGATTTTTTTAAACCCGGCTTTATCCAAAGTTCAGATTTTGTGTAAATGTTTGCAAATTAGTGCATATTTAAATATAACATTTCAGAAAAATGAACATACTGTGATTAATCAACTGGGGAAGTATGGTGATATGATATCTAGTAGCTAGATGTTTTACCCTATTCACTTGTAGTTTCTTATTTTAAGTATAAACTGGCTTCATTTTGATCAATTTCTCAGACAACATGACTTTATATCTTCTTAATATTCTTCTTGATATAAGAATGTTTAGATATTTGTATTGGAAAACAGGACAAAAATACTAAGTATTTTTTGCAGTGTACCCTGCTGAACAGACGGGTCACCACCAGCACTAACCAGCATTAACTAGCATGGAGGTTGATCTGTTCAGTGGGGTAGATGGCTGTGTATTAGTTACTACAGGAGCTCTAATCATGGGAATGTATACGTTCAGCATTTCATCATCATCATCATCATCCTCACAATGCATGATTCTTACTGTTGTCTATAATATATTCAACATAAAGGTGTTTCTCGAGGCCCCAGTATTCCCAACTGATCAGCGCTCCATCCTCGCTCATGGACGAGCTGACGTTCCCAAATGCAGGAGTGACCGGCGGTGCTGAGAGAGAGAGAGACATCATCAGCCCATCACAGTTTACAAGTGGTCCATACACCATGTGAGTAGCGTAATGACGTGACGTTAGCGTGTAGAGGCGGGGCTAGTGATGAAGGGCGTTTATTCTCATTTATAAAAATGAAAAATACAAAATCAGAGCTGGATCATGAAGTAAAACACACAATGTACAGTGTTTCTCAAAGGACTTTGTGAGACATGCATTTTTGGGAAGTCAAATCATTTTCATATACTAAGAGCACAGTCCTCGATCTTGAAAAAAAAAATCCTGCTCATTTGCAAAAAAAATAAAAAAGAAGCCTAATATTGGTTAATTTGATGATGCGGAGTTAAAAAATATGAATAAAAACTTTCTATCGCATATATATATATTTTTAACAAAATAAGAAGGAAAATCTTTCAAATTATATGCATTAGCTTTAATGCACTTATCAAAATAACAAAAGCAGTCGAATGACAAAAGTTTGACAAAAAGAAGCATTGAAAATGTATTATTTAACTTACAATCTGCAATGGAGTGGAAAAAATATGTTCAAATACTCAATTTAAAAAAGACCTATTATGCCCCTTTTTACTAGATGTAATATAAGTCTCTGGTGTCGCCAGAATGTCTGTGAAGTTTCAGCTCAAAGTACCCCACACATCATTTATTATATCATTTTGAAAATGCCTGTTTTGAGTGGAAGCAGAAACATGTTGTTTTCGTGCCTGTCTCTTTAAATGCTAATGAGCTGCTGCTCCCTGCCCCCTTTTCCAGAATAAAGCAGAGCCTTTACAGCTCGTACCGCAGATATTCTGCCAAAAAACATCAGTTTGGTTTTGATTATCATGTCTATCATGCTAAAATCATGTGTTTTAAAGCCATATCAATGTAAAGCCATATCAATGTAAAGTGTTTTAAAGCCATATCAATGTAAACTTCTGATATAGTGTTTTCTGAGCGCACACATCCAAAGCACGTGCACAGAAAGCGACATGTGAGCACTACACTAAGTTCTCTTTCATGTCTTATTGCGCTTGCACAGTCAAATACACAGATGTTTGTGTTAAAAACACATATGAGTTACAAAAACAGTTGGTTATATCTGTGAAGGTAAACAGCTGGGAAAGAAATCACATGTTTACATTAGATCAGTGTGGCAGCAGCGTAATATACAGTAAATAAATCAATAAATCCACTGCTCTCGTCTCCTCTGAGGCTGGGACTCTAATAGTGTTCTGTGCCCCTCTGTGCAGCTAACGATAGAACAGTTAGCATGCTTTGCTTGAACTTTTGCCATGGCATTAGAACTGGTACACCGTTGTCGCTTGCGAAATCACAATGACAATGGCTGTGGGTGGAAATGTGCAGATAAAGGGGCGGTGATATTATAATGAGATCCCCTCTCTATGTCACTAGAGGAGTGATATCTGAGCGGCTCGTTTTTTCACATGATGGCAGAGAAAGGTTTACCAAAACAAAGTTACTGGGTTGTCCCTTTTTCACGTTTTCTGGGTTGGTAGATGCACAGGGGACCCGATTATAGCACTTAAACATGGAAAAAGTCAGATTTTCCCCTTTAATGTCAAAGAGCTTTACAAAATATATAATTTTCTGTCTAATATATATATAATATATAATTTTCTGTGTAAAACACCTGATTCATGTTTGCATTTTCTTGTGACCCTAGCCATAATTCTAACCTTGAAATCAGGATTAGGTATCAGATAATGTCGTGAATAATACATGTGAATATATGTTGAGAATTGATCAAACAGTTGTCATCTGGGTCACATTCAGATGGGAATCATGTGTTTGTGGTGTTTTCTGCTGATTGAGGGAGAATACAAGACTTCTTTACCGCACAGATGAGTGTCGCAAGCAAAAATGCTACAAAATGCATCAAATTTAGAGAGAAAGTGTGACGTGAAAGAGCACAACAGACACTATTTTCGGAATCTGCACCCTAAAATTAGTGAGAAACAAGTATTGGATTTCATTCAGCAAATATGATGCAGGACGGTGTAAAATAATAATAATAATTATTATTATTATTATTAAAATTGTAAATGTATTGTTATTATTATTATAATCGTCAAGAAAGAAAGAATTGACAATTGTAATACAACTGCACTGTAAAATGAAATAAAATTTCATGATAAGTATATAAGTTATTTTACTTAGTAACAAAATCAATTTATTCACTAGCAGGAGTTAAACCATCAAGCTTTTATTTTGGCGAAAAAATGCATAGAGACATGTTTACAAACACATCTCATTACAAATCTAGTGAAATGCTGTAATCATCTGTTATGTCAATGTGAAAATAAAGCATTACTGGTGCACATTGAGTTCGCTGCTTTTACTGAGAACCGAGACGCTGAAAACACTGGATCATGAGCTGCTCGCGTGTAAACGAACACAGTGCCATGCTTCACTCTAAAACACAGCTGACAGACTTATATTTCTCTGATTGCAGGTATGATGGGTGTTTGAGTTCACACAGATCCAGAATCTACATCTGACCATCAGTCCTGCGGTACTATGAGTACAGACAACACACGGCTCGTTTCTGTCGTAACCTAAGCAGGTATGATGAGTCTTACACAGATCCACAAACATGAGATGTTCAAAGACGAGTCGAAGTAGAATAAACAGTAGAATAAACAGTAGAGTAAACAGTAGAGTAAACAGAAAACACATAAAACTGACACACACTACAGAAACAGCTGTGTGCCCTATCTAGTGTACGTACCTCTGTCGAGGACAGTGACGGCCTCCTCGGTGAGCGTGGGACCGACTCCTCTCTGCGTTCTGGCACTGATATAAAACTTGTAGCGTGTGCTGTGAGGGAGGTTGTGCAGCGTGAAGCTGCTCTGATTGGACAGCAGATCCAGCTCCTCCAGCAGACCCAAATCATTTTTGCTGTCGACTGGAGGCGGGACAGAAGCAGAAAGGGGCGGGGTCACATTATTTTACCCAATCATAAGCTACGCTTACAGACCATTTGTTCTGTTCGCTACTTCAAACTGACTCGAGCAACAGGAACAAGGACGAACACTCAAACATGTACAACACATGCAAACTGTACCACATTTAAAATAGCTGCAAAAAATTGCAGAGATTCTGGAAACTTCCTTTTTTCAAACTTTAAATCATAAAGGCACATTCACACCAAAAACAATAACTATGAAGTTTTAACTCTGTAAGAATATTGAAGTTCACTCTACCACTGATGATATTACTGAGGAACGTTATCGGTGAATGAAACTCTTGATGGAGATAAATGTTGTGATGCTGCATAAGCTTGTGGAAACACCATTAGATCAATATTAGAGTGTGCGTCTCTCTTATTGGCAGGCAGTGTAGTCATGGTTCCCAGTGTGAATGGGCAGGTTTTCTCACCGCTCTGATATTTGAAGGTGTATCCGGTCAGACGGCCATTCCTCTCGTGAGGTGGACCCCATTCCAGCGTCAGAGAGTCCAGATCTAAAGCAGAAACCTTGAAGAAGGACGGCACACCTGGAACTGGAACACAAACACACAGCATCAGTGTTAAATAACAGTAGCAGCTGTGCAGCCATCAGTCCGGCTTTAGGTCAGACAGTCTAGTTTCTAAATACTATCACTATTTAATACTTTATCCAATGGTATATCATTAATAAATAAGTAGTGTAAGAAATATGATGAAGACGATGAAGATCTCGATGAAGATGTTTATTGCAGCATAGCAGTGACAAAGTACATGTAGTACCTTGGGTTCAACGGAGTCGGAATGAACCCTGAGCCTCCTACGCTCAAACATTTTATACTCTATTACGTTCATCTTCCCGCTAGACATGTAAATTAAGTTTCGTCTTAAATGTAAATTGCGGATAACCATGAAAGTGATAGCCTTCCGTTCCCACATCTTTGGAAGTCTTTCAGGTGGAAACAACCAAATGTTAAGGTGACAGGATTATCTAGAATCCTTAGCAATTATATTCACGTACCCTTTTGGTCAGCAGATGGTTCTTGATGGCCTACTGCCGCTCCCACGCTATAGGTGACGATTAACGAAGTAATGTTTAGGAGATAGTATTTACATATTATTGAAAGAATTATCTCTATGATAATTAAGCTCTTTGTAGAGACAGGAGAATAATTTAATTGGAGTGGAAGTTTGGTCGAGGCAGACTATAATTTCTTACAGTAGATTTAAACATAGGTTAAGTTTAAGCTAACAATAAGTGATGTACATTTGAACATATTGTCCATTTCGACTGTTTTTGCTCCAAAATAGTTCTCCAGTCAACACAGTCCTCTGTTGGGTGTTGTAGAAACGTTGGCGCTGCTCTTACCGCCCTCGGGTGTCTCGAAGCGCTGCGGGATGCTGGAGGGACCTTCTCCTCGGCCGTTGAAGGCCGTCACACGCAGGCTGTAGACGCTGTACGGCAACAGGTCAGGCAGTTTCCCGCTGGTTTTGTTGGGGCTGAAGATCTCAGTACTCTGTTTGCTGTGATGAGAGTTGTGTCGGTGTAAACTGCGCTCACGCTGGTAATGCACCTGCACACGGACAACAGCGCAACCTCAGTTAAAGGGTTCTACCATTCACCTATTCTCCATATCCTCCCAGCATGCACTAGTATGAGCGTGATCAATACTGAGCTGATTTTAATGAGTTTTTATTTGTCCATTAAGTCTCCTAAAGAGTGTGTCATCATGCATTTTATTTTTAGTTATGTACATTTTGTAAATGTGAATGTGAGTTACAGCTGCTCAATCAAAATCACAATCATGATTATTTTGGTCAATACTGAGATCATGGTTATTTAAGATGATTGTTCAATGACAGAAATTTCAGAACTTTTAGAACAGTGGATCAGGGTTATTACAGTTAACTAAAATTAAAACCACAAAAAACACATTTTCATTACTTTAAATAAAATAAACATTAACTGAAATAAAATAAAATATTACAAACAATTATCTTCTTTTTTCAGCTAGTTGCCAAGGCAACATTTCACATTTGTGTTTAGTTTAAGTTAAATTACAAAAATAACTAAAAATAAATAAACTAAAACTAAAATGTAATAAAAATAGACATATAAAAGAACACAAAAAAAAGAAAAAAAAAAAAACTAAAACTTTAACTAAACAGAAAATATAAAAATAAAATATAGTTTAAAATATTAACAAACTATAATAGATATATAATTGAACTGAAATTTTTTTTTTTTAAATAAATGTAAAATAAATGTAAATGTGCGAGCATCAGCCGGTCACATGATGAGAGGAGAGCTGTACCTTATAGCCCTGGAGTCGGCCGCGCACGGATTCGGGTGAAACGGGGCTCCAGCGCGCCTCTGCTAGCGTGCTGTTCAGCACCAGGACCCGCACATCACCCGGAGCTGCCGACGGAACTGCAGAGGTGCATTGTGGGATTAGCAGTATTCCACTAAACAAGCATATAAAGCAGGGATCCTCAAATCTTGCCATTGAGGGCCAATGCGCTGCAGTGTTTAGCTCCAACCCTGACCAAACTCACCTACCTATCTAATGATCCTAAAGACATTGATTAGCTTGCTCAGGTGTGTTTGATTAGGGTTAGAGCTAAACTCTGCAGGAAAGTGGATCTCTTGGACCAGATTTGAGGATCCCTGGTGTAAAGCGTTTGAACTGCTGAAAGCGTCACTCACAGTCCTCTCCGGAGTATCTGATCACAGCACCGGGTTTGGGTCCAAGACCGTAATCGTTTAGCGCCTGAACCATCACCTCGTACGGCACGAATGTGGGTGTCCCCGACACCACAAACTTAGAGACGTTAGCCACGCTGACCGACGTCCAGTCCTTCTCAATGCCCTGCTGACGCCACATGACCTTATACTGCAGGCCGGGACCATTGGCCTGCAGAGGCATCAGCGGCTGCCCAACACAAACACAAATGTGTCACATGCATCCAAAAGAATGGCTTATACAGGTGCATCTCAATAAATTAGAATGTCATGGAAAAGTTCATTTCAGTAATTCAACTCAAATTGTGAAACTCGTGTATTAAATAAATTAAATGCACACAGACTGAAGTAGCTTAAGTCTTTGGTTCTTTTAATTGTGATGATTTTGGCTCACATTTAACAAAAACCCACCAATTCACTATCTCAACAACACATGAACTCCACAGAGCCTCTTCATTTGAGAAAACTATCATCAGATACACACAGAAACTGGTCTAACATGAAGAAATTATGTACTTTTAAATTAATGAGAAGAGTAAGAACAAAATAATTAAAACTTTATTTTTTCAGGAATATCACATAATTTTTTACCATGTTTTAATTTTGACAGTAAACCTCTGTTGTGCCACTTTGTTTGACAAAAAAAAAAAGATGTAAAATAAATAAATAAATAAAACTTCTACTAAATTACAAAAATCTAATTTAACCATTAAAATGCAATCCAGAAAAACATAACTGAAAAAAATAAATTAATTAAATTTAGGAAAATTAAAATGGAAACAAAACAAACTCAATTTAGAAAGAATAAAAGGGATTTCATAGGGCTCTAACGAACATCATGGGTTATGGAGCTTATAATATGACAAAACTATTTGAATTTGTATTGTATAAATTTGAATTATTGACAAGTGGCATATATCAAAACTGAATGTTATGTGGCATTTAACATAGTTCTGAATTAAGATTTTTTTTAAACTTGAATATTGAACATTTGAAACTTAACACAACTGAACTTTTTATAGCAGAGTTTTATAGACATGTATTTTCAAACAGCAAATTTTTTGTTCTGAATTCTTTGACTGCAAATATCCAGTTTTTAAATATAAAGCTTCAAGTTTTCAAGATGAAGAGGAAATTCGGAACATCAAATTCAATATTCTAAAATTCAATACGCAGAAATTCAGATCGTACAGAAAGTAGGTCAGAGGTAATCCACAGGGAAGAGCAGATGATCTCTGAAAAGTCAAACGAAGCATTTTGGCCAATTAGTAGTTTTCTGGCATTCAGATTAGGTTGATGTACCTGATCATGAATCGCCCAGAGGTATCCTAAGTGACTCTTAAACATATGATTGACCTACTTTCAGTACGATCTGAATTTCTGCGTATTGAATTTTAGAATATTGAATTTGATGTTCCGAATTTCCTCTTCACCTTAAAAACTGGATATTTGCAGCCAAAGAATTCAGAACAAACAAAAAAAATCGCTGTTTGAAAATATATGTCTATAAAACTCAGTTGTGTTAAGTTTCAAATGTTCAATATTCAAGTAAAAAAAAAAAATCTAATTCAGAGCTATGTTAAATGCCACATAATATTCAGTTTTGATAAATGCATAAATGCAACTATTCAAATGTATACAATACAAATTCAAATAGTTTTGTCATATTATAAGCTCCATAATGGGTTAACATCATAACATCATAAATATGAGGTGTTTATTAAGGTGCCCCTATTATGGATTTTTGAAAATTGCCTTTCATGCCATGTGTAACAGCTCTAAGTGAATGAAAACATCCTGCAAAGTTTTAAATATGAAAGTGCACCATGTATAAAGTTATTGTCTCTCAAAAGAAAGAGTCGACTCTGAATCATTGAAACGAGACTTTTTTTAAATGAATCCCAAGCCGTTTCATGTTGATGTCAACATGAAACATTAGCATATTGCCCACCCACTTGTTGGTCTTTTCGCATTGGTCTGAATGAAAATGCAAATCAGTGTTTCCCACAGAATTTTGTGAGACTTGTGGCGGTAGGTGATGTCACATTAATTAGCATATTTATGACGTCATTACGTGGGGTTTGCATTCAGACAAGTTAAGGCACTTCAGATCTCTTCTACTCTCTGAACTGTCACATACTGTAATACAACTGAATGCCCAATAAAGCTGTTGCCATTTACATATTTTCTGTTGTCATACATAAAACAAGTATAAATAGTGACTAAACACGACCCATTAATACTACATGTTAACCAGGAGTCGCTCTCACTTTACTCTTTAAATCCTGATCGCGACATCGTCTGATTAAATCAACATACATCTACACTAAAGAATGACTATTTGCCGTGGTTTTGGCTATATTACTTTTTTGTCTCATGCAGCGCTCTGCCTGCGTCTAACTATGTGCATATTAACAGACGAAATATGTTCATATTTATAAGCCCAAAGCGTAAGCGACAGGTGCTTGGAAACACTGCTTTATACCCATTTATTGACGAGTCGGCTGCAGTACAGCCAACTTAATGCGCTGCTTCTCTGCTGCGGCTCACTGCACAGAACAGACACAGAGAGAGGCGATACAGTGCCAGGAAAAAAAGTTCATGCTTGCGGGGCAGTACTGACGAAATCTTCCAGCTGAACGATAGCTAAGGTTTATCCAAAAATGCTGCTATGTTTGTCAGTATGTACCTTTTATGGAACTGGTTGCTAAAAGGGTCTGAAATTTGCAAAATATAGTGCTAAAGTCACACTCGTGTGTGTGAGACACGGAAGCTGATGGCAGGGGTGCGGTGGATATTTGTGGCAGTCAATGTGGATATTGTGGAGGGCCGCCACAAATAAATCAATGTATGGTAAACACTGCAAATTCATTCTTTGCCACTAGGTGCCGCTTTTAGAGCAGTAAAAATAGCAGTTTCCCCGGTAACGCTGTACACTGAAGCAGCACTGTGCTCACAAATGCTGCTTTATCAGGCATTACAGGCATGATGAACTGAAAATGAGACCAATCAGACCAATCACCGCAGATTAGCGTCACGCAAAGGAAGGGTTTGGAAAAATGAATCATTGAGCGAATCGTTTGGGAGTCGTTGAGCAAGTAAGGTAAAAATAAATGCATATTATAAGTCAATGAATGTGTTTTTTGACCTTGCATGCATGCCAACCTGTTGTTGGGGACTCCCAAAACCAAAATATGAACCTTTCATTACCCATAATAGGGGCACTTTAATAATCAGAATCTCACCTTCCACGTGATGACCAGATTATTGTGTTCGGTGCCGTGACCTTTGACCTCAGTGGGGTTCTCGTCAGGAGCTGCAGGCATTAGAGGCGAGTTAGAGACGAGCGGATATGTGTGAACACACGTGTGAGCATGAACACTCATGTGCCTTACCTGCGGGGCTGGTCCTGTACTGGTGCGAGGGCATGCTGGGACGGCTGAAGCCCACGTCATTGAGCGCCAGCACTCTGAAGCTGTAGTGGACGTACGGAGAGAGCTTCAGATGAGCAGTGGTCTTGGTTCCAGGAACCTCCGTCAGATTGTGCCACACGCCGCTCTGGTGGAGAGCGTCCTCATACTGGATCAGGAACTCTGACGCGGCAAGAATGCAAGCTTATTTATGAAGCACACTTCACACACAAAGGTAATTCAAAGAGCTTTACAGTAAAAGGATGAACACAGGTGTGTTTATGTGTGTGTCGTACTCTTGATAGGGCTGTTGTGTTCCTCTCCAGGTGTCCAGGTGAGCTGAATGCTTCTCGCTCCCGGATCCGTTAGCTCCAGATCGGTCGGTGCTCCCGGCTGCTCTGTAGAGTCAAACAACACTAGTAAATAAAAGTTTAATAATACATCTTATTTCTATAGTGCCTTCAAGAACCCAAGGACACTTTATATAATACAAATAATACAGATATACAATCAAGGAACAACACAGTGAACAGGCAGTAAGACTGTGATCATATAACACACAAGGAAATAACCGAGATAAGAATAGATCTGACAGTGAAAAGAAATAATCAATCAAAACATATTGTGAATAAGCGAGTATTTAGTTCAGTCTTAAAGGTCAGGAGTGAGGAGACAGCGCAGAAATTTTGTGTTTAGGAGCTGAAATGCTGAACACCCTACCAACAGTTTGATCTTGGGTATTTCAAGCAAATTCTCAGAACTGGATCCAAGAGTGCGGGCAGGAACGTAAGGGTGTATTCATTCTGTAAAATATGAAGGTGCTAAATGGTAGGCTCAAAAACTAGGACAAGACAGAATAGGAGCCAGTGCAGTGCTGAAGGATGGGAGTGATGTGAGCTGATTTCTTGTTAAATGTAAGGGCACGAGCAGCAGATTTTTGAACTAGTTGCAAGCAATTAAGGGCTTTGGTGGGTCTGCGCCAAAACAGAGAGTTACTGTACAGTGTTAATTTCGTCAACAAAGACAACGATGAAAAATATTCGTTAACAAACATTTTTTCTGTGACTAAGACAAGACGTTGACGAGCTAAAACTAATATCTGATGACAAAAACTATGACGAAATTTATGCCGCGTCTTCGTTAACAAGACGAGACGGGACTATAATGTTATTTGAGGACTATCGAACAATTCAAAATACATCCTATATGCTACTGTCTTGTCCTTGTCCACAAAATGTGCGTCCCTGTCATTGAATTGCAATCGGATAAGGGGCGTTTGCATATCTAGTCTCAGTATGGCAGACGCAGTGGATGGATAGGCTACCAAAATGCTAACTAGCGATCTGAAACAATGGCCTCAGCACCCGAAGGGGTAGGGATAAGGTGACCAGACATCCCGTTTTTCCCGGGAGTCAAAATCTGTTGCCGATTAAGGCGGAATCACGCTGATAGAAGTGCTCTTTCTCGCGCATGCTCCACATCTTCAGTTCTCATATACAGCGCGCGATCAGTTCTCAGCGCTCAAATATACACACACACAGCAGTCCAAATGTCTATCGTGTAGAGCAGGGGTGGCGAACGTCGCAGCCCTGCAGAGTTTAGCTTCAACCCTAATCAAACACACCTGAACAAGCTAATCAAGGTCTGAACGGTTACTAGGAAGCTACAGGCAGGTGAGTTTTCATTAGGGTTGGAGCTGAACTCTGCAGGGATGCGGCAGCTCTCCAGGACCGGAGTTCGCCACCCCTGGTGTAGAGTATCTCACGTAAATACAGTCGGTTATGGATTAAGCAAATGTAAACAGGTGGGTGAAAACTGAACATGCATGCCTTCCGTCTTAAAGGGACAGCACTCCTAATTAAGTACCTATCCGTGTCATTAATGTTAACCAACAAAAGATGTTAAATAAATATGTTAAGTAAACCTACTGTATCTGAAAAATGAGTTTAATTTGTATCTCTTTTGTATTTGTCTTTGTCTTATTCGGCTTCTGTTTCAAAAATGATAAATTATATATATTATATATGAACAACTATAATTTTTATAAGTTGCTCCCTTTTCACTACTGTTAAAGGGATAGTTCACACAAAAATGAAAATTGTCATAATTTATTCAAGATTTTCCAAATTCAATCCTTGATTCAAATTTCTCATAAGCTTAATTGATTTGGTCTAAAGAAAGAAGAATTAATGACTCTTTTTGTTTGAAGACTACATATAAAATAGCTACCAAAATAAATGTTGGTAACTGCAGTTTGACTAAAAGTAATGACTAAAAGTTGACAAAAATGCAATGACTTTTCGTCGACTAAAACTAGACTACTTGTCAGACTGTACGAACATGATGATCATGTCACACTGTGGGATCTCAGTTGTCATTAATGTCAGACTGTACGACAGTCAAGACGCGTTAAAAATGGGTGCGCGCAAGAAAACTTGTCCGGAGTTTTACCTTATCAACCCATACAC
>NW_015505629.1:694515-711372 GCF_001515645.1 Sinocyclocheilus grahami
TTTTGTTAAATGTGAGCCCAAATCATCACAATTAAAAGAACCAAAGACTTAAACTACTTCAGTCTGTGTGCATTGAATTTATTTAATACACGAGTTTCACAATTTGAGTTGAATTACTGAAATAAATGAACTTTTCCACGACATTCTAATTTATTGAGATGCACCTGTACATGATTCACACATGAACTCCACAGAGCCTCTTCATTTGAGAAAACTATCATCAGATACACACAGAAACTGGTCTAACATGAAGAAATTATGTACTTTTAAATTAATGAGAAGAGTAAGAACAAAATAATTAAAACTTTATTTTTTCAGGAATATCACATAATTTTTTACCATGTTTTAATTTTGACAGTAAACCTCTGTTGTGCCACTTTGTTTGACAAAAAAAAAAAGATGTAAAATAAATAAATAAATAAAACTTCTACTAAATTACAAAAATCTAATTTAACCATTAAAATGCAATCCAGAAAAACATAACTGAAAAAAATAAATTAATTAAATTTAGGAAAATTAAAATGGAAACAAAACAAACTCAATTTAGAAAGAATAAAAGGGATTTCATAGGGCTCTAAACGAACATCATGGGTTATGGAGCTTATAATATGACAAAACTATTTGAATTTGTATTGTATAAATTTGAATTATTGACAAGTGGCATATATCAAAACTGAATGTTATGTGGCATTTAACATAGTTCTGAATTAAGATTTTTTTTAAACTTGAATATTGAACATTTGAAACTTAACACAACTGAACTTTTTATAGCAGAGTTTTATAGACATGTATTTTCAAACAGCAAATTTTTTGTTCTGAATTCTTTGACTGCAAATATCCAGTTTTTAAATATAAAGCTTCAAGTTTTCAAGATGAAGAGGAAATTCGGAACATCAAATTCAATATTCTAAAATTCAATACGCAGAAATTCAGATCGTACAGAAAGTAGGTCAGAGGTAATCCACAGGGAAGAGCAGATGATCTCTGAAAAGTCAAACGAAGCATTTTGGCCAATTAGTAGTTTTCTGGCGTTCAGATTAGGTTGATGTACCTGATCATGAATCGCCCAGAGGTATCCTAAGTGACTCTTAAACATATGATTGACCTACTTTCAGTACGATCTGAATTTCTGCGTATTGAATTTTAGAATATTGAATTTGATGTTCCGAATTTCCTCTTCACCTTAAAAACTGGATATTTGCAGCCAAAGAATTCAGAACAAACAAAAAAAATCGCTGTTTGAAAATATATGTCTATAAAACTCAGTTGTGTTAAGTTTCAAATGTTCAATATTCAAGTAAAAAAAAAAAATCTAATTCAGAGCTATGTTAAATGCCACATAATATTCAGTTTTGATAAATGCAACTTGTCAATTATTCAAATGTATACAATACAAATTCAAATAGTTTTGTCATATTATAAGCTCCATAATGGGTTAACATCATAAATAGCTTCATATGAGGTGTTTATTAAGGTGCCCCTATTATGGATTTTTGAAAATTGCCTTTCATGCCATGTGTAACAGCTCTAAGTGAATGAAAACATCCTGCAAAGTTTTAAATATGAAAGTGCACCATGTATAAAGTTATTGTCTCTCAAAAGAAAGAGTCGACTCTGAATCATTGAAACGAGACTTTTTTTAAATGAATCCCAAGCCGTTTCATGTTGATGTCAACATGAAACATTAGCATATTGCCCACCCACTTGTTGGTCTTTTCGCATTGGTCTGAATGAAAATGCAAATCAGTGTTTCCCACAGAATTTTGTGAGACTTGTGGCGGTAGGTGATGTCACATTAATTAGCATATTTATGACGTCATTACGTGGGGTTTGCATTCAGACAAGTTAAGGCACTTCAGATCTCTTCTACTCTCTGAACTGTCACATACTGTAATACAACTGAATGCCCAATAAAACTGGTCCAATTTACATATTTTCTGTTGTCATAGAACAAATATAAACAGTGACTAAACACGACCCATTAATACTACATGTTAACCAGGAGTCGCTCTCACTTTACTCTTTAAATCCTGATCGCGACATCGTCTGATTAAATCAACATACATCTACACTAAAGAATGACTATTTGCCGTGGTTTTGGCTATATTACTTTTTTGTCTCATGCAGCGCTCTGCCTGCGTCTAACTATGTGCATATTAACAGACGAAATATGTTCATATTTATAAGCCCAAAGCGTAAGCGACAGGTGCTTGGAAACACTGCTTTATACCCATTTATTGACGAGTCGGCTGCAGTACAGCCAACTTAATGCGCTGCTTCTCTGCTGCGGCTCACTGCACAGAACAGACACAGAGAGAGGCGATACAGTGCCAGGAAAAAAAGTTCATGCTTGCGGGGCAGTACTGACGAAATCTTCCAGCTGAACGATAGCTAAGGTTTATCCAAAAATGCTGCTATGTTTGTCAGTATGTACCTTTTATGGAACTGGTTGCTAAAAGGGTCTGAAATTTGCAAAATATAGTGCTAAAGTCACACTCGTGTGTGTGAGACACGGAAGCTGATGGCAGGGGTGCGGTGGATATTTGTGGCAGTCAATGTGGATATTGTGGAGGGCCGCCACAAATAAATCAATGTATGGTAAACACTGCAAATTCATTCTTTGCCACTAGGTGCCGCTTTTAGAGCAGTAAAAATAGCAGTTTCCCCGGTAACGCTGTACACTGAAGCAGCACTGTGCTCACAAATGCTGCTTTATCAGGCATTACAGGCATGATGAACTGAAAATGAGACCAATCAGACCAATCACCGCAGATTAGCGTCACGCAAAGGAAGGGTTTGGAAAAATGAATCATTGAGCGAATCGTTTGGGAGTCGTTGAGCAAGTAAGGTAAAAATAAATGCATATTATAAGTCAATGAATGTGTTTTTTGACCTTGCATGCATGTCAACCTGTTGTTGGGGACTCCCAAAACCAAAATATGAACCTTTCATTACCCATAATAGGGGCACTTTAATAATCAGAATCTCACCTTCCACGTGATGACCAGATTATTGTGTTCGGTGCCGTGACCTTTGACCTCAGTGGGGTTCTCGTCAGGAGCTGCAGGCATTAGAGGCGAGTTAGAGACGAGCGGATATGTGTGAACACACGTGTGAGCATGAACACTCATGTGCCTTACCTGCGGGGCTGGTCCTGTACTGGTGCGAGGGCATGCTGGGACGGCTGAAGCCCACGTCATTGAGCGCCAGCACTCTGAAGCTGTAGTGGACGTACGGAGAGAGCTTCAGATGAGCCGTGGTCTTGGTTCCAGGAACCTCCGTCAGATTGTGCCACACGCCGCTCTGGTGGAGAGCGTCCTCATACTGGATCAGGAACTCTGACGTGGCAAGAATGCAAGCTTATTTATGAAGCACCCTTCACACACAAAGGTAATTCAAAGAGCTTTACAGTAAAAGGATGAACACAGGTGTGTTTATGTGTGTGTCGTACTCTTGATAGGGCTGTTGTGTTCCTCTCCAGGTGTCCAGGTGAGCTGAATGCTTCTCGCTCCCGGATCCGTTAGCTCCAGATCGGTCGGTGCTCCCGGCTGCTCTGTAGAGTCAAACAACACTAGTAAATAAAAGTTTAATAATACATCTTATTTCTATAGTGCCTTCAAGAACCCAAGGACACTTTATATAATACAAATAATACAGATATACAATCAAGGAACAACACAGTGAACAGGCAGTAAGACTGTGATCATATAACACACAAGGAAATAACCGAGATAAGAATAGATCTGACAGTGAAAAGAAATAATCAATCAAAACATATTGTGAATAAGCGAGTATTTAGTTCAGTCTTAAAGGTCAGGAGTGAGGAGACAGCGCAGAAATTTTCTGTTTAGGAGCTGAAATGCTGAACACCCTACCAACAGTTTGATCTTGGGTATTTCAAGCAAATTCTCAGAACTGGATCCAAGAGTGCGGGCAGGAACGTAAGGGTGTATTCATTCTGTAAAATATGAAGGTGCTAAATGGTAGGCTCAAAAACTAGGACAAGACAGAATAGGAGCCAGTGCAGTGCTGAAGGATGGGAGTGATGTGAGCTGATTTCTTGTTAAATGTAAGGGCACGAGCAGCAGATTTTTGAACTAGTTGCAAGCAATTAAGGGCTTTGGTGGGTCTGCGCCAAAACAGAGAGTTACTGTACAGTGTTAATTTCGTCAACAAAGACAACGATGAAAAATATTCGTTAACAAACATTTTTTCTGTGACTAAGACAAGACGTTGACGAGCTAAAACTAATATCTGATGACAAAAACTATGACGAAATTTATGCCGTGTCTTCGTTAACAAGACGAGACGGGACTATAATGTTATTTGAGGACTATCGAACAATTCAAAATACATCCTATATGCTACTGTCTTGTCCTTGTCCACAAAATGTGCGTCCCTGTCATTGAATTGCAATCGGATAAGGGGCGTTTGCATATCTAGTCTCAGTATGGCAGACGCAGTGGATGGATAGGCTACCAAAATGCTAACTAGCGATCTGAAACAATGGCCTCAGCACCCGAAGGGGTAGGGATAAGGTGACCAGACATCCCGTTTTTCCCGGGAGTCAAAATCTGTTGCCGATTAAGGCGGAATCACGCTGATAGAAGTGCTCTTTCTCGCGCATGCTCCACATCTTCAGTTCTCATATACAGCGCGCGATCAGTTCTCAGCGCTCAAATATACACACACACAGCAGTCCAAATGTCTATCGTGTAGAGCAGGGGTGGCGAACGTCGCAGCCCTGCAGAGTTTAGCTTCAACCCTAATCAAACACACCTGAACAAGCTAATCAAAAATGTAAACAGGTGGGTGAAAACTGAACATGCATGCCTTCCGTCTTAAAGGGACAGCACTCCTAATTAAGTACCTATCCGTGTCATTAATGTTAACCAACAAAAGATGTTAAATAAATATGTTAAGTAAACCTACTGTATCTGAAAAATGAGTTTAATTTGTATCTCTTTTGTATTTGTCTTTGTCTTATTCGGCTTCTGTTTCAAAAATGATAAATTATATATATTATATATGAACAACTATAATTTTTATAAGTTGCTCCCTTTTCACTACTGTTAAAGGGATAGTTCACACAAAAATGAAAATTGTCATAATTTATTCAAGATTTTCCAAATTCAATCCTTGATTCAAATTTCTCATAAGCTTAATTGATTTGGTCTAAAGAAAGAAGAATTAATGACTCTTTTTGTTTGAAGACTACATATAAAATAGCTACCAAAATAAATGTTGGTAACTGCAGTTTGACTAAAAGTAATGACGTGCAAGCAGCACTACACAGTACACACCCACATGAAAACAGCAGCACAACCTGTGTTTATCATAGCAAAGGCAACATATCAGATGAATTCCGTGAGTGGAGGATGTAGGGATGGGCGATAACTTATCGTTTGCGATATACCGGTAAAAATTCTCCACATGATAAGAATTCGTCTTCCCGCGATAATAGCGATGAAGTCTAGTTGTTGACATATTTCTGTGTACGACTGTGTGGAGTGACGTGAAGGAAGGCGGACGTGAAATCGAGCAGCTCCTTCTATCTATAGTTGTGGTCGGTTCATAAACAGTGTTGCCAAGCCCGCGGTTTTCCCATGGAATTGTGCTACTTATTAGGTGCGCTTCCATTACCCTTCAAATTGCGCAAACTGAAACTGCGAATTGAAAATACGCCTAATGGAAATGCGTCAATTTCGCAAAAACTCCCATATATTGCAAAAAAGTTTTTACGCTCGCACGAAGTGGTTTTTCAGGCAATGCGAAAAAGGAATAATTCGCAAAACTGCAATGGAAACGGCTTTTTCGCAGTTACAGGTCACATGGCGTATGTAAAAAGTCATATGATCATTCTTCAATGTACTATAACCTCCAAGAAACACTTCATAAGTGGCCGCGCTCCAGTATAAGGGGCTTTCCCTACCATTAATGCTTAGACAATTTACACAGCACATGTCTGCGGTGCAGTGTGGCTCTGATACGGTCACTGAATCTGACTGCTGCCACTCAGTGCCTGTGTTTATATTTTTATACAGGCTATGGTTTATTACAGCCGTGCCATGCATGTTTCTGAAGCGGCTCTCTTTGCTGCTTCTGTAAAGATACACGCAAAAGCCTCCTTTGAATAAATATAGCCAAAATCCCGCCAAAATCCGTTGCCATGACTTATCGCGAGAGGCAAAAGGTTACGTTTTAGTCGCATAACATTGGTTAATGGAAACGCCGTCATTTCGCAATACATTTTTATCGACATTTATAAAATATTGCCAAAGTTTTGTGCAAATCTGTAATGGAAACGCGCCTACTGTTGCCGCAGGTTGTTGTTGTTCATGTCCGCGTGTTGAAGCGACCCCAATAACGTGATATTTAGTCCCTGGAATGTGAATTTTACTTGAAGATCCCCTGCCGAAAAACGTGTATTTTACCCCCGGAATGCGATATTTATAGGGCAACCCTCCTCGAAACGCGATTGGACTAGTTTTATTGCGAAAACCTGGCAACCCTGTTCATAGGCGCCACCTGCTGTCAGAGAGTGCGTCTCATTCAGACCTGCGGTTTTTGTTTCGTGCAGATGTTTTATGTAGCAAATAAATAAATAACACCTAAAGTCAGACCATTCTGTTTTTGTTTTAAATCCTGAAATTAATCTAAATCAAATCAAAAACAACTGCCCGTGCAGATCATGATTAAAAGGCAGTGGTTGCCTCTCATTTCAAATGGCTAGATATTTTTGTTTAAAGCCAGTTTGTTTGATATAAAGCAAATAGCCAATAAATAAAATTGCTTAAAAATCAGTATCAGAATCCAATTTGCTAGTTAAAAAAATGAAAGCAAGAAAAGAAAATCTGATTTCTGAATCAGCTATGATCGGCGCATCACTAATTAAAATACTAAGTAAAAGGCCTCAAATTTGAAGTACAATCTGGGATGTCTTTTTCTATCAATTCTTCAATAGGTAGATCTTGTCTTTCATAAAGGCCGAGGTCAGGGATCTTGGGCCTAAAAAGTTTGGTGACCACTGCTCTAAAGAAACAGGATTCCTTAAATTATCGTCATTGATATCGTAATCGCATAAATATCAGAAATTATCGTGATATATTTTTAAGACCATATCGCCCATCCCTAGGAGGACGAGAGCGTCGGAGTTTATGTGGTTAGAAGAAATCTCTAGCATTAATTCTGATCATGGCTTGTCATGAAAAACGAAGACAGTATGACGTCGACTGCAGGACTGTGTGCCAAATCTTCTGACACTGCCAGAAGTTTGTCGGAGGGTCAATTTGATCGCAATGGCCATTAATCAGCTGTCGGTGAACATGTCAAACTAACGATCAAAGACTACAGATTTTAGCCTAGGATTATCCACCTTTTTCTTGTCGTAAATATGGGCGCGGCCATTTGTAAATTATATGGGTCTGGCTTCCGGTCTCATCTGCATCCACTCCGTCCAGCTATTTTTAGCTGAGCAAAACAGTTCGTTTTGCTGCTTGATATTGAAAGTTGGTGTGTCTTATCATATTATTTTAATGTATTATCTTAATTATGAACACACTGGTTTGTAGTGCAAACAGTTTTACCGTTTACTGCACGTTGTTATTCTCCTCGTTATTTACCTATAGCAGCTAATGAACCGGAAGTCTCACCCATAGGCTTACTTCCGCGTTGAAGAAAAAGGTGGATAGGAATCTTTTAGGATTTTCAAAATTTGTCTCAGACGACCAAATCGTGCTAGTTAAAAAAATGAAAGAAAGAAAAGAAAATCTGATTTCTGAATCAGCTATGATCGGCGCATCACTAATTAAAATACTAAGTAAAAGGCCTCAAATTTGAAGTACAATCTGGGATGTCTTTTTCTATCAATTCTTCAATAGGTAGATCTTGTCTTTCATAAAGGCCGAGGTCAGGGATCTTGGGCCTAAAAAGTTTGGTGACCACTGCTCTAAAGAAACAGGATTCCTTAAATTATCGTCATTGATATCGTAATCGCATAAATATCAGAAATTATCGTGATATATTTTTAAGACCATATCGCCCATCCCTAGGAGGACGAGAGCGTCGGAGTTTATGTGGTTAGAAGAAATCTCTAGCATTAATTCTGATCATGGCTTGTCATGAAAAACGAAGACAGTATGACGTCGACTGCAGGACTGTGTGCCAAATCTTCTGACACTGCCAGAAGTTTGTCGGAGGGTCAATTTGATCGCAATGGCCATTAATCAGCTGTCGGTGAACATGTCAAACTAACGATCAAAGACTACAGATTTTAGCCTAGGATTATCCACCTTTTTCTTGTCGTAAATATGGGCGCGGCCATTTGTAAATTATATGGGTCTGGCTTCCGGTCTCATCTGCATCCACTCCGTCCAGCTATTTTTAGCTGAGCAAAACAGTTCGTTTTGCTGCTTGATATTGAAAGTTGGTGTGTCTTATCATATTATTTTAATGTATTATCTTAATTATGAACACACTGGTTTGTAGTGCAAACAGTTTTACCGTTTACTGCACGTTGTTATTCTCCTCGTTATTTACCTATAGCAGCTAATGAACCGGAAGTCTCACCCATAGGCTTACTTCCGCGTTGAAGAAAAAGGTGGATAGGAATCTTTTAGGATTTTCAAAATTTGTCTCAGACGACCAAATCGTGGCCAAAATGGCACAGTGTGAGCCGGGCTTAAGACTATTAAGCATTTTCATCTCAAAATAAAGACTAATACTAAATCAAAAATGCCTGTCAAAATTAACACTGTTACTATACAATAGTCCAGATGCGAGGAAAGCATGGATAACAGTTTTGGCATCTTTGTGATTTTGCAAAGGACATATATGGACACTTTTCCAAAGGTAGAAAACCAAGATTTAACAAACTGGCAGATATGAGGTTCAAAGTATAATTTGGAATAAAATGGGTGAAGAATTAACTGAAACTCCATCATTATATGAATGGAGATGTCATTTTGGGAGGAGATAAGGGATTTAGGGCCTATTAAAAGGATTTCTGTTTTGTCAGCGTTCAGTTTTAAGAAGTTTTCAACCATCCATGCTTTGAGATCTTGAAGGCAGGAAGTGATGGGAAGGGGAGGAAAAACAGAATTGGGCTGGACAGTAAGATAGATTTGTGCATCATCAGCATAACTATGTTCAGACCATGAGGCTGAACGATCTGATCAAGAAGAAACATATAGATTAGAAACAGAAGTGGACCAAGAACCGAACCTTGAGGTACACCATGGGAAACAGTGACAGAGCGAGATCTACCAATAGCAGATATTCGAGATAGAAAAAAAGACAAAAAAGCTGCACTAAAAAAACTAAATAAAAGCTGCACTCAGATCAGAGGAGCAAAAGGATGAGGGCACCAGAGTCAGAGGTCATTCACTACTCTTGAAAGAGCAGTCTCTGTACTGTGGAGAGGACGAAAACCAGACTCAAATGGTTATCAGATTGTGTTTGTCCAAATGTGACAAATCTGTCCCTTTTCGATTACTTTAGACAGAAAGGGAAGCTTGGAGATGGGTCTACAGTTACAGTGTGTTATCAAGCACTGGGGTTATAGCAGCTATTTTTAGTCCAGTAGCAAGGGATCTGTTTATCGTGTGCATGATAGGTAAAAAGAGAAGGTTTTTGACTAAGTGTGTTGGTATTGGATCAAACACAATTACAGAGTTTGATTTAACTATCAGCTATTCAAACTCAGATGTATTAGCGAGTAAAAAGTCTAGCTGGGAAGTAGAGAATTCTGGGGGAACAAATGAAGAGAATAACTGGTAGATATTGTAAATTTAATGTAGAAAAATGTCTGAAGTTTCTGTAGAGATGGTGGTTTGACAAGCTTGTTGATCTCAGAGAACAGAGTCCTGGATTTACACTTTGCTTTGTTAATGACAGCATGCTTTTGTCAACACAAACATGAATCAACTTGTGATCACATGACAAGGACATGCTGCGTGATGACATCATCAGCCGCACGTCTGCACACGCACATTCAAATGAGGAGTCATGCAAACTCTACAGACGCCTTCATGTGGAAATCAACAGAACGATTCCAGAGCCAAATCAGAAGACAGATCAATGTGACCACACGACAGCATGCTCCATAAACCTCACCACACACACACAAGCCCAGGGCATTATGGGATGTGATGTGCTGTGTGTTTACCGTAGATCACCGCGGGAGTGGGCGGGGCCTCTGAGTGGGAGGGGTAAGAGGAGTGAGGAAGAGATGTGTTAATTTAAAGACAATTACACACTTCCAGCTAAAATAATTCTAAAATGCACTTTCCTGTTGATGTTTATTTGCTTTCAATTATTTATTTTTATTTTAATTTATACATTTTTATATGTTATTTATAATTTAGTTATTGATTTCAATCAACTGTTTATTTTTTTATTTCAATCATTGTTTTTATTGTTTTATTTAATCAATTGTTATTTATTTATTTATATAGTTTAATTGTGTTTTTTTAGTTGGATTTTCTGTCAATATTTAAAAATATTGTTTTTGTTTTTATTTATTGGTTTAAATAAACGGTTATTTATTTATTTATTAATTCATTTTACAAATATTAATTTACTTAAACCAATTTTTATTTATTTATTCAAATCATTATATTATTTATTTTTCCTTTTTATTTATCTTGTTTTGTATTATGTTTTTTTTCTATTTCTATTGATTGCACAGATAGTGCACAGACACTATTTAAACTGAACTGAGCTGGATGATGACATCACTGAATTCAATGATGAACTGCCTTTAACTGAAAATTGAGTAAAAAAAAGTGCTATATAAATAAAGGTGACTTGACTATTTTTAAGTTTTTCTATTTTTATTTTAATCAACTGTTATTTATTTATTTAAAACAGTTTTTTATTAATTATTTTAATTAATTTAGATTTACTTATTTAAATTATTTTTGACATTTATTTATTTAAATACATTTTTATTTATCCGTTTAGTTAGCTTAATCTTGTTTTTATTGTTATTATTAACATGTTAGTTGGGTTTTCTGTCAATAAAATCCCTCGTATCTGAATGAATCTGGAGAGGGACTGGATCTAGTTACTTGGTTAGCACACAAAGAGCGGAAAACCTTCAGTACTCACCGACCACCGTGAGCTGAGCGCTGGCCGAGTCCTGGTCCAGTGTGGTGTTCATGATACATGTGTACATCCCCGCGTCACTCTCTGTGACATCTGTGATAGTCAGACTGTCCGAGTCCACTCTAAACCTGTTATCAGACACAAAACCCTCAGACCAGCTCCCACATTACATTAGCTAAAGATCTGCTTCATCAGCAGAGACTCAAACTGATCCTGTGAACGCTAATGACATTAAAATCTGCACACTTAACCTGTCAGTGATTCTCATCATTTCTACATCACCTGCTTAAACTGTTACTCACCTAAAAGTGTTTGAAAGACAAAAAAATAAAATAAATGTCATTGCTCATTTCAGGGAAATACTATGAGATGGCTTTAACCCATGTACAGTGGGTACGGAAAGTATTCAGACCACCTTAAATTTTTCACTCTTTGTTATATTGCAGCCATTTGCTAAAATCATTTAAGTTCATTTTTTTCCTCATTAATGTACACACAGCACCCCATATTGACTTTTTGCAGATTTATTAAAAAAGAAAAGCTGAAATATCACATGGTCCTAAGTATTCAGACCCTTTGCTGTGACACTCATATATTTAACTCAGGTGCTGTCCATTTCTTCTGATCATCCTTGAGATGGTTCTACACCTTCATTTGAGTCCAGCTGTGTTTTATTTTTGAGTTGTAAGGAATGCTGGTTAACCTTGTATGTTTTTCTTGAAATGTTCAGACTTTCTCTCATTTTGACTCATAAACATCCCAGCACAGTTTCGACCCTCTGATATGTTGTGGAATATGTGTATTAAATGAATAATATGATTGTGATGTTTGTTGATTTGACCCGGATATTTCATGGTTAAAGGCAGCTGCACAGAAAAATAAAAGTAAATAAAATAAAAAATATATATATGAATTGATGTTAGTATATTTATGCATTTCACAGATGCTGTTATCCTTGAAAATGAATGAGCATATTTATTATCAGTTCACGCATGTTCAGTTAGCTGGGAATTGAACCTGTGAACTTGGCGTTGCGAGTGCCACGCACTACTTCAGGAAAACACACAGAAGAAGCACCTTTCCACATTTGTTCTGTTTAAAATGTCTAACAAATATTAGAAAATAGTTAGAATACTACTGTTGTTGGAAAACTTTTGTTTTTCATGGTGTAATTTTTGGTGGATTGCATTGATCAGTAATCTTCACCCGGAACATAACAGTTGTACCAGTTGAACATTTTGAACCCAGCACAAGGGTTAAGCATGGTGAGATGTGTTAAAGTGAGCTGAGAGGACAGATGAAAACATCATCAGATGATGAAATGATCAGGCATCTGTGGGTGATTGTGTGATTCTCAAACCTCTCATCATCAGGCAGCTCTCCATCATCCTTCAGCCAGGTCATGGTGGGCACGAGGGACGGGTCGTGCTTGGCTTTACACTCGAACACCACGTCCCGGTTCCTCTGGACCTCCCGGTACTCCGGCGGCCTCAGGATCCTCGTGGGCTCTGAAGGGAGAGACACTACGGATGAGAAAGCCTCTGTAATCCTGGACCCTGATAATGTCACACAAAGCAGCGCGTTTGTGCAGCTCATCGTGAGTTTCCGTCTCTCATCAGGTCTGATGATCCACCGATGGATCGTTTCCTAATGCTCTTAATACAGCACACTTCCTGTTGTGCTCTTTAGAGATGCACTTAAGTGCCGTTTGAAAAGTGAAAAACATGCAAGCTAAGGCCTGGAGCCTCCAAACACAATGCATGATGGGATAACGGAGCCATTAAGACCAATATATATGCCTGTTCGTTTAAAAAGTGCAGCATGAGCACACACTGAAACACTCTCAACTCAAAATACTTTCTCTTGGTTAGACAGAATTATTTACACCAGAGGTTTTCATCTTTAAGATGCCATGGACCCCCAAATATAATTATCCACTAGCCTAACATTTAAAAGGCTGCTATATATTTTCAAGTAAAAAACAATTTATACTGTGCAAAATAATTGTGTAAAACTTTAGTTTATGTTGTTACTTCATTTATTCATTCATTTATTTGTTTGTTTGTAACATAATTCTATTATTTATATCATTTTAATTTACACTCATATTGAACAAATGTATTTATTTATATCAGTTTTATTTATTTATTTATTTAAATAATTGTTTTAAATAAATGATCATTTTAAAAATATATATTATTTAAATAATATTTTTTTATTATTTATTTTATTATTTTTAGTTAGTTTGTTTAATAATATTTTTTATCATGCAGAGGTTTTCATCTTTAAGATGCCATGGACCCCCAAATATAATTATCCACTAGCCTAACATTTAAAAGGCTGCTATATATTTTCAAGTAAAAAACATAATTTATACTGTGCAAAATAATTGTGTAAAACTTTAGTTTATGTTGTTACTTCATTTATTCATTCATTTATTTGTTTGTTTGTAACATAATTCTATTATTTATATCATTTTAATTTACACTCATATTGAACAAATGTATTTATTTATATCAGTTTTATTTATTTATTTATTTAAATAATTGTTTTAAATAAATGATCATTTTAAAAATATATATTATTTAAATAATATTTTTTTATTATTTATTTTATTCTTTTTAGTTAGTTTGTTTAATAATATTTTTTATCATTTATTTAAATATTTTTAAATAATAATAATTAATTAATTAATTAATTAAATTTTTAAAAATATATATATATTTATTCATTAATTTATTTTTATTATTTGTTGATTTAAATAATTTAGACAAATATATTTATTTATTCAAATCCATTTTCATTTATTTAAATCACTGTTTTGATTATTTATTTTTACTCTGTTTACTCTAAACTTTTTTTTCTTCTTTTTTTCACAGTTCCAGTTTAAAAAGCCCTGATTTAGAGGACTGAACAGTGATGAAGGGGCTCTGTGCTGAATCCCTCACCTTTGACCTCCAGGTAGACGTGGTTCTCCGAGATGCCAAGGTTATTCCTGGCCACACAGGTGTATTTCCCGCTGTTTGAGGGCTGAGACATGTGGATCTCCAATGTTCCGTTCTCATGGAAGACATAAGCATTTCCCTCCAACATGCTGGAGCGGCTGTCCTTAAACCTGGTGAACACAATCCCATCATGCACTGTGGTTTATACATGGATAGACCGAAAACAATTGGCATGCAATTTGCTGTACACTATTTCCACAGCCAAACTAAATCATGAGAGAGGGCCCACAATGCACTGCAGCAGAATCAGGCCCAATTAAAATGAAAAGCTCCAGTAAACAGTGACAGTAAACGGGCCTGTGTTCAGTCACACACACACACACACACAGGGTCTCACCATGTGATGGTCGGGACGGGCGAGCCGAACGTCACACACTCCAGCAGCATGGGTTTGTTCATAATGACCTGATAGACTATATTAGGCGGCGTCAGGACTCTGGGCGGCTCCGCTGGAACACAAACAACATCACATGACCATCACTTCCACTAGAATAATGAAAACATGATTGATAAATGTTTTAGGAGTGGCGTTTAAGTGCTTCGTTGTCATGAAAATAGTGTCAGAATGCAGCAAACCTCAACGGTGCTAAACACTTCAGGTTTTATTTCTAATATAAAGTCATGTTTTTGTCCGTCTTTGGGATGAAGCATGATTCTCCTGTGAACAGACGTGTTTATTTCTGATTCTCTCACCCAGTACGCTGACGAATGCGTTGGACAGTAAGTATCCGTATTGGTTGGAGGCGTTACACTGGTAAACGGCGCTGGAGCCCGTCTGGACCTCGGAGAATATGAGGGTGTCTCCTTCCACACTCCTGCTGGGGTCTTTGGGAGCGTCTGTCACAAACAACACAACAACACGTCACACACACTCTCAGCTCACACACACACACACACACACACACAGAGACTGAAGTCACTGACTCTCGATCGGGAGTCCGTTCATGAGCCAGCGGATGCTGGGTTGCTGGGTTCCTGCGGCCCGGCACATGATGATGCCCATCTCCTTCGGAGCCAGAACCTTGGTTGGAGGCGTTACTCTGGTAAACGGCGCTGGAGCCCATCTGGACCTCGGAGAATATGAGGGTGTCTCCTTCCACACTCCTGCTGGGGTCTTTGGGAGCGTCTGTCACAAACAACACAACAACACAACGTCACACACACTCTCAGCTCACACACACACACACACACACACACACACACACACACACAGAGACTGAAGTCACTGACTCTCGATCGGGAGTCCGTTCATGAGCCAGCGGATGCTGGGTTTGGGGTGTCCTGCGGCCCGGCACATGATGATGCCCATCTCCTTCGGAGCCAGAACCAGATTCCTGGGAGCGCTGATCCAGTACGGAGCCGCTGCCAATCAACACAACAGCACACCAATATTACGCATGACCATCTATAAAAATAACTCTTTAGATGCTTCAATGTTGATTGGTTTTGTTAAATTAACATGTTTAAATTTTGGTTGTTTTTTTTCTATTAAGAGATTTAAATATCAGTCAGTTTTGTTAAAATAAGATATTTAAATATGGGTTGGTTTTGTTCTATTAAAGATTTTCAGTTTTGTTCAAAGCAAGAGTAAGTTATTCTTAAAAAGTATTATTTAATAATATGATAAAATATGAAAAATGAGAGTTCACAAGTAAATAAAGGATTTAGATTAGGGCTGAAACGATTCCTTGAATACCTCGAGTAACTCGAATACTAAAAATCATCGCCTCGAGTCTTCATTTAGTCCATTTACTGTAGCTACACAAGGAACACCGTGTTTCCCCACGGACCATTATTACTGACACACAACCCCATAAACGCTGGACCAGACCATAGACTGTATAAAAACAGGGATCAGACTTAAAAAAAAAAGCACTGGACATATTTAAGACCTTAAATCAATTTGGTGGCTAGTTATAATGTCCCTACGTTAGCTATGTTTTGTGAAAGACTAAACGCCATTTTGCATAAAAATACCACAGAAAGAAAGTTAGTCAATATCACACAAAGAGTGCCAGATTTCACCTCTAAAATCAGCATGATTACAAATGTGATTTTATTCAACAGTTCAGTAAACAAGAAGGTAATATTATGAGACTTACGTTTTAGACACTATATTGCCTGTTTCTGCTTTATTTTGCCAACAAAAAAATTCCAAACACAGCCACAGTGCTGTTTTGCATCGCTGTGCAACATGAAGGTGTTTCGTTCCTGAATGAATCAACCGTTTAAATGATTCGGTTCAATCGCAATGACTCACTTCTTAACAGTGACTAGCTGCCACCTGCTGGCAGTTTTAATTTCACATTTAAAGTATCTTTTCGTTTTTAAAATAATTTTAAATATCAGTATTCAATGTTTTATGTTTAAAATAACAAAATATTATTTATGCATTTGTAACTGCAGGTTAAATGCATTCATGTCCCTCTGTGTGGGAAATTCATCCCATGCAGCTTCTGTGTTTCCTCTGCATTGCAAAGATTAATTTTGATACTGATATCATTTGTTTGGTAACAGCCCAAATGTCTTTTATCCTAATTGACTGATTAAATGTAAGAATTTGACACACATGATGATGCACACTTTTAGAAAAAAAGGCTTTATAAAGGTAAAAATTCCCATAAAATGTCAAAATCAATTTAAACTTATTGGAACAGATTCATTTCTATCACTGCTGTGAACGGACCCGCACACAGAATATGAAGGATATCAAAAACAAGTTTCTCACACACACACACACACACAC
>NW_015505629.1:711536-730897 GCF_001515645.1 Sinocyclocheilus grahami
TCTTGTTCCAAGTTACCTTCCTGTCCACTGATATTTGCCTCTCACAAAAGTCACAAAGCCTTCCAAGAAGACAGTAAAGGCTCATGTCATGCTTGAGCTTTAGTTAGGCTGAAACTTGAAAGTTAAGTTGCACGACATAAATGCAATGTTTAGGTATTATTATTTGTATTACTATTATTTAGATTTATGCCTTCGTTTTAGTTTGTAATGTTTACCTTTTTTAAAGTAATATGAAATTGATTTTTGTATTTTTTTTTATTGATATATTTGTATTTGCATTTTGAATGCAATTTAGCAATTAAATACATTAAATGGGTTTAGTTTTCACGGTTATTAATATATGCAATTTCAGCAATAAAAATGTAAATTTTTCTAAATAGAAAACAAATTAGTTGTTTATTTTAAGAGATCTGTCTTATTATCTCTTGCATATTTAGTATTGCTCTTTAATAAAGAAAAATGACTTCTTATCCGATTACTCGATTAATCGATGGAATAATAGGTAGAATACTCGATTACTAAAATAATCGATAGCTACAGCCCTAATTTAGATAACGGTTGATTTTGCGAGCAAGAGTAAACAGTTCACAGAAATCATCAATGTAGATATGATGGGTTGTCTTCAGTGAAAAATATCTGAGTCTGATGTGAGTTTAACGTTCTCCAGATTCTATTAGCAGGAATATGTTGGCAAATACAGAGTACAGCTTTAATCTGAACTGGGTCAGTCTGTGATTTGAGGCAGAATTACAGTATGGTGATAGTATTGGACAGGACTGTGTGTTCACCGTTAACCGTGACTCTGATGGTGTGGTGAACAGAGCCATGGCGATTATTGGCGATGCAGCGATATTCTCCAGCATCCGCCTCCGACACATCCGTGATCCGCAGAGTCTTATCGAAGCTCAGGAAGGACGCTCGTCCGCTGGGAATCTCACTGTTGTGTTTAACCCATGAGATCGCAGGAGTGGGACTGAAGGAGAATATGAGGGACATTACAGCTAAACACAGAAACCCTGTTTATCCAAAGCCAACGAAGATGCATTGCATTTCAGCAGTTCTACTGTTGGAGCTACAGGAATGCACGTCAAAAATAAAAAATCTTCACAATCATAAACCAAACGTGTGAACACAGATGTGAGCGATCTGAACTCACAGGCCGTCGGCGATGCACTCCATCTCCAGAATCTCTCCTCTCAGAACCATGTGGCGATTATTGGCGATGCAGCGATATTCTCCAGCATCCGCCTCCGACACATCCGTGATCCGCAGTGTCTTATCGAAGCTCAGGAAGGACGCTCGTCCGCTGGGAATCTCACTGTTGTGTTTAACCCATGAGATCGCAGGAGTGGGACTGAAGGAGAATATGAGGGACATTACAGCTAAACACAGAAACCCTGTTTATCCAAAGCCAACGAAGATGCATTGCATTTCAGCAGTTCTACTGTTGGAGCTACAGGAATGCACGTCAAAAATAAAAAATCTTCACAATCATAAACCAAACGTGTGAACACAGATGTGAGCGATCTGAACTCACAGGCCGTCGGCGATGCACTCCATCTCCAGAATCTCTCCTCTCAGAACCATTTTAAAGCTGACGGACTCGCTGGGGACCATGAAGACGGGCGCTCGCTCATCCACGGGTTTATCTGAAACAAACACTCTCAGTGAGATCCTGCGGCAGTCACACACACACACACACACACACGTCTGGTTTCCTATCCTAGTGGGGACTCTCCATAGGCGTAATGGGTTTTATACTGTACAGACCGTATATTCTATTGCCCTACACCTAAAACCTACCTCTTACAGGAAACTTTGTGCATTTTTAGATTTTCATAAAAACTTCATTAGGTGTGATTTATTAGCTTGTTTACCCATGGGGACATCAATTTAGGTCCCCACCGTGACACGAGTCTCCATGAGTTTGTGTGTATTCAGGTTTAAGTCCCCACCAGAATAGAAAAACAGGTACACACACACGCACGCACTCACACACACACCCACACACACACAGACACACACACACACACACACACACACACACACACACACACACACACACACAGTCCTGCTGCTTACACACTAGACAGTAGTTTATACTGTATTTAACAGATTCAATCTTTTTAACAGATTCAATCTTTTTATCAGCTTGTTTTCTTTCAATTAGCAAAGATTTACATTTCTTTATGGAACTGATTAATCGTAGGCCTCATTGATCTAGGCCTTTTGAGTGAATATTGGCAAAATTATCCACAAATAATGTTTGTGGATAATTAAAGTAAAAAAAAAAAAAAGGTCCAAAAACAAACACAAAACCTGTGCTGATTGAAAGAAAACGAGCTGACAAAAAGATTAAATCCAAGATTTACTGAACCCCAAATCAAGTAAAGGATTTTCAGCACAGCACAAGGGTTAACTGAATACATGAGGTTAATGAACCACAGAAATGTATACTGGACGTTTATATGGAGGTTACTTGACACTCAGCTTTGACTGAAAACAGTTTCATAATCAAAACAATGAAACAAACATTTCTGTGAAGCTGCTTTGAATCATCGTACAAATACACTTGAAATGAACTGAATTCAAATGAAGAGAACTAATCAAGGTTCAGAAGAACTAGATGGAACAACAGAAATCAGGAAGATGAAGAGACAAACAGAGTTCAGATGAGTTCAGAACGAGGTGATGATGAACGAACAGAGAGAGACAAACTTCCCGAGGTTTGATATAAGATCACTGAGTCTCTAAAGCAGAAGATTTGATTGATTAGTCCAGGAAAGCAGGGCTTTAATATGCGTGAATGAGGGTGCACAGGTGAGGCTAGAGTAAACCGGCAGGACGAGGGGTTGGTTAAAGGAGGGTCACAAGGGGCGCCATCACTCACCACTAAACAAATCAGTGTCATTGAAATAATCTGCCATTGTGTCATTGAGTGAATCCACTGAAACACAGCAAAACAACACCACAAATCAAAGACATGCAGACGACTGAAGTTGCAGCTCAAGAGCTCTTTGTGTGCTCAGAGAGAGTGGACAGTGCATTCACGTGATGAATGGACATCTGGGGCTTTATCTCCGCACAACAGCGTTCATTCACATAACTACACAGACTCACTGTCGAGCACACGGACGCTGATGGGCTGCTTCTGCTGGATGGTCTGCGTGTGCGGGAAGCGAGCGTAGCAGATGTAGTTGCTCCTGGAGTCCTCCGGCTGAACGTTGGAGAAGTAGAGATCTCCGTTCAGAGCCTGAGACACGCGCCGGCTCTGCGGCAGACGCTGGAAATCTGCGCAAACACACACACAGACAGTGATCTAAACACACCTGCCTCACAGCAACACATCTGAGCTGGCTTTGGATGGTTATTCTGCTGCGACTTCACAAAATCAATAAGCTGCAAGGAAAGAAGTAACAAACATATTTTTAAAGCAATTCCAGCAACACTCGGACTGAAGACGTCAAAATAATCAGAACGTAGAAATGAAAAAAATAATCTGGTTTACTTTTATTTGAGAACAAAATCGTCACTTTCTGGGAAACTGAAGCAAAGTATTAATAAAAATAAATAAATAAAGTTGCTGCAACTGGTGAAGCCTTGTGGCTCTTTCTTTCCTCCAGAATAAATGCCTTTGTCTCGGAGCACGCGAATGAGAGCAATAACAAACGCTGTCATCTTATCTTGCATTCAGAGGTAGAGTGTTTGCAGTATGTTTTTAATGCACATTTTAAGATTTTATGCACATCATGGCAATTCCATGATGTGTTTAGTTAATTCCAAGTGTTTATTTATTTATTTTATTTTTTTAACGCGATATCTAAAAATTAACATGAAAACATGTGAATGGAGACATTTTTTTCCATCTTCTTAGAAAAAAAAAAAAGTTTTTAAATTTTTGAAAACTTCTTCAAAATTGCACATTCTCACAAACGTCCTGGAAGTTTCTTGAGTTAAGATGATCTTCGTGAATCAGTGCCTGATCTCAACAGGTTTCTGCTGATGCAGGAGTTTGTAACATTAATGGGTCTCACTGTCGTTATCAAGTGGAAGTAGCATCAGATCTCTTCTTCCATATTGTGACGCACATCTGAGTGTAATGGATTCATGAAAAAAGAGAGGGACTTGGTTCTGTTAATCTGTCGTTGATTGGATGTTGAGATGTGGGTGTGGCACTCTAGCAGAGGCGCAGTTTAGGAGGACTAAGTGATTGGAGAAGACCAGCATACAGCTTCACTGGAAGATCCAGTTTGATTAAACATTACAATCAAAACATCTATATATGGTCACTAACATGCTTTCAGAAAATCAGGGTGAATTTTCATTTCACTTACTGTTGTCCATCCAGAATATGATGGGCGGCGGGAGGCCGGCAGGGGGGCGGCAGTGCAGAATTAAAGACTGTCCTTTCTGTGCAATGATTGGACTGACTCTCTCTTTAGACCACAGAGGAGATCCTGCAGAAACAGGAATGATCACATGACTCCACACAAGTGTGAAGGTGAAGTTTAAAGGGATAGATCACCCAAAAATGGAAATTTGCTGTTAATTTTCTCACCCTCAGGCCATTCAGGATAAAGGTGCCATTGTTCCTCAGTAGAACAGTAAAGAAGAGTTTTAGCTGAAACCGTGGTCCTTATTGTGTAAGGACCACGGCAAGACAAAATGAATAGCCGTGGCTCCTGACGATATATTGAAGAGTTATCAGTCGATTGGTCTGTGCAGGGAACTGAACATTATTTACAACATTATTACAAAAGCGAGTCTTGTAGATCTGTGCTTTCAAACAGTTCAGTCCGATTTGGTGAACTCGTCCATCAACAAGAACCGGTTCAAAAGAATGATTCGTTTGTGAACCGTACATCACTCCGGACCGTTTGTCTGAGGCTCTGGATTACAGGTAATAATGCTGTAAATAATGTTCAGTTTCCTGCACAGAACGATCTTTTCACTTCATAAGATCTCAATATATCGTGACGAGTATTATTTTTGTGTTGCCTGTATTCGTTTTTTTGACTCTCAAAGTGACGGTAACCATTGACTTACATTATATGAATCACCAAGGAGCACGGTTTCAGCTAAAATCTTCTCTACTGTTCTACTCGAGTCACCTACATCCTGGACGGCCTGAGGGTGAGTGAATGTTCACTTTTGGGTGAACTTCAACTGAACATGAGAAGAATGAGGTGATGCTTCAGGAGAGTGTTGAGGAAAGAGATCTAAACACTGAATGACTATGAGGATCCGTCTGCAGGACTGAGCCGCCGCATGCATTATAACCAAACATTCAGATTTACCTCCGAATATCAGATGGCTGAGGACGCTGAGAATGTCTTATGACACAGAACAGTGAGAGATAGCAGGGTTAAACAGAGGCAGATGAGAGTGTGGAAGCTGTGCTGTGACTGATGTGACGTACTGGACTGGCGGAGGACGATGCTGTTGGAGACGGCGGTGCCGAGCTCGTTGTGAGCGGAGCACTGATAGACGCCCTCGTATGCCTCAGCCCGCTCTCCTCCGCTGATGTCCATCACCAGCGTCCCTGAATGAGGCTTCATCAGGACTTTAGGATCCTTATCCATGTCAAAATGCGTCCCGTTCCTGGTCCACGAGAAGCTGAGGGCGAGCAGTTCATTCGGTCAGATATCTGCTCATTCAATTACAGTCCTGTGTCAAATCTGTCCTGATCTTTGTTCAGTCAAGTTTTAGTTGATAAAGGTCTGGACATTTTAGTCTTAAACTTATATATTATTTTCATATGTATATATTTTACAATCATATTTTATCATCGTAGATATCACATTTGAGTCACATTTAGTTCTCGATTAGTATCACATTTCGTGATTACTGATCTGCATTGCTGTCATTTCATCAGAATTACGACAACTTAAAAGTCTGAACTCACTTGCATGGTCTAGTTTCTTGATTTATTATATTAATTATATAAATTATCACATTCAGTAAGTTATATAATTACAAAAAAAAAGTCTTTGAATATGTCATAAATACTTAATTCCACAACCTTTAGTGAATTTTTCCGTCACTCACATAAAAACATTTGCACTCCTTTCTCTCATATTGATAATGTTCAGTAGGTAAAATTAGCATTATCTGTTGCTTATTTATGAAAATAAAAATTGCCAATGTGCTCAGATTTTTAACTATTTCTTTATTTGTGAAAAATATTCTAACAGAATTATAGAATCAAGAAGTTGATGAAGAAGTTCAAATTATTACATTTTTCTAATTTAAATAAGTACATAAATATATTATGTAAAATTAATACACATTTTATTACAGCATGTGTTATTTATTATCTTTAAATTAAACACAGTAATATAATTATTTCATCATCATGAATATCATATTTTATTCACATTTAGTTATGCTGCATGACGGTTAAACTGACAATCATGATTATTTTGCTGAAAATTATATTCGTGCTTATTGACCTACACTGTTGTCATCTGAGAAATTAAATTTTACATTTCTTCAGAATTATGGCAAATTAAGAGTGTGAACTCACAAACTTGATCTAGTTTCCAGATTTATTATATTTATCATATCAATTATCATACTCTCTTCATTATGACAAATGTAAAAACCAGAAGCTTCCATCAAAAACAAATAATACCTAATAATTCCTAATAAAAAATTTTTAAAAACTCTTGACATCCGGAAAACTTATGGAGACTTGTTAAATAAAAAAAAGTCTATAATGTCTGTTTCTCCTCTTTTTTGTTGATGAGCATAAAGAGAGGTTAGGGTAAAGCTACATTTCAACATTCATCAACAGCCTTTCATGCTAAAGTGACAGTTCACCCAAAAATGAAATTCTGTCATCATTTAATTTCCCTCAAGTTGTTTCAAACCTGTGTGAGTTTCTGTCTTCTGTGTAACACAAAAGAATCTCGACGGTACCCACTGACTTCCATAGTCATTTTTTCCAAACTCTGGAAGTCAATGGCTACCGTCAGCTGTTTGGTTACCAGCATTCTTCAGAATACCTTCTTGTGTGTTCAACAGAAGAAAGAAACTCACACAGCTCTGGAACAACATGAGGGTGAGTAAATGATGACATAATCATCATTTTTGAGTGAACTGTCCCTTTAATAACAGTCACAGTTAAGTGTTTAATGTCATCTCATCTTAGTCGTGGAAACAGCAGTTTCTTAGTCGTGGAAATGTAGATCATTATCATCACCTGGGATGCGGTTTCCCTTTGGCCTCGCAGTGGATGACGATGTTCTCGCGTGGATCTATGATGTAGTCCTTCGGCGACTGATGGGTGATTGTGGGGGGCTGCGGCACTGGGGATCAAATGACACAGGTGAGTTTAGTTACAGCCAATCAGAGACAGAGACAGAGACACACACACACACACACACACACACACACACACACACACAGCATCTGTCGACATGCAAAACATGATAAAAACGCACATCAATCTACTGCATCACATGCATTTTATTTCTGTAAATCAGCGCTGAGTATTAATGAGTCTGTCAAGTTTAATCTACAAGAGAACTGAAGCAGTCGTGCTGTACGGACAGCATGCAAACACAGCAATAAAACCATATCATAAGCAAACTAATGAGAATAAAGGAAATAACAAGCTCAATTCACAGCAAACATCCTTCAGGACAGCAGCTGATGAACTCACGTTCTTCCAGAAGTTTAGCTGAAGAAGCCAAGAGAATTACACAGACAGACGCGAGAGAGAGCGTCAGTACATCAGCAACACATCTCTCATTCTGACTGTTCTGTGTGTAAAACTAACACTGTCTGCTGTGTAATTCACAAACATTGCATTCCCAGTGTGTGCAGAATTGATTTCAACTATTTCTTGATTGGTGAAAAATATTAAAGTAGAATTGCATAATGAAGAAGTTGATGAAGATGTTCAGATTATTCTCAAATAATTTTTTATTTAATAAATATTATGTAAAATGAACATGAACAAATGAGCATTTTATTGCAGCATGTGTTATTATCTTTAAATTAAATTTCACATACATAAACAGAAATTGACTGGCTCTAAACCTCTCTTTTCTTTATTCAGAGTTGATCTAGACTATACGAAAGTTCTAAGCGGCCATGCAATATTATTTTTTTTCCTTCTCGTTTTCTCGTTATAACGACTTAATTTTCTCGTGATCTCGACATAACAAAAGTTGTTTTCTCGTTATAATGACTTAATTTTCTCGTGATCTCGACAAAGGTTTTTTTTTTCTACAAAGATTGTTTGATCTACTGTTGTTATAGTAACAAACTCAACTTTGACACATATTTGATGGACAGATAAACCATGCGCTCTTACTGTAGCCTATGTCGTGGATATTTCTGCAAGTTTTCGTGCAAATTTTGCTTCGCCTAGTAAAAAAGTCTACAATACAAAAATAAAGGCTGATCAATCACTGTTGATATTTCCAGAGACAGTACGCTAAACATTTTGTTTGTGTAATTAACATGTTTAAATGGTCAAAGCAACACCGCAAACACAGGCGGAGCACCTTCAGGATGCAGAACTATTCTAAAATCTTTTAGAGCTGCTTGGATTCAACTCACTTTTAATTTTCCTTTTATTTGAAAGAAAATTATATATAATTTGTCATTTTTAGTAGTCATTATATGCTGTGACTGATATCATGTGCATTACAAGCCTCTGTTTGAAAAGAGCGTTCATGTGTATATGTGTGTGTGTGTGTGTGTGTGTGTGTGTGTGGTTTCCACAAAGAAATGTAGAAAACACAAAAGATTACAACACTGTAGAACATCACTGAATTAAATTAGCCTATACACTTTACATATAAATCACATTTCTTATCAATATACATTTAATGATTAACAATAAAGATTAATAATAAGGAAAAGAGGCACATTACAAATAGCCTACGTCGTTGAAGCCCGTCCACAGGTTTGCTCTCTTAACATCCAACAGCATCTGCTTGCACTGTCATTCAGTTTCGCTAACAAAAATGGTTCCAGATAAAGTCATGCTGTGCGTCTCTGCAGCAACAAACAGCAGTGTTTCCTTACTGAATGAACAAATCAGTGAGTTTCACTGATCCATTCAGAAAAACAGTTTCTTTCTTCCTTCCTCAATTAATCAGTCGATTTGAAAGAATCGATTGAATAAATGACTCAGCGACTCACCACCACCTACTGGTAATTTTAGTTTCATATTTAAAAGTACCATTTAATTTTTTTCTATCTTCTCATATTTCTATGTTCCAGTTTTTATATTTAAAACATTAATCTCATAACATTATTTATGCAATTTGTAAGTGCAGTGTAAATGCATGTACAAGTGCTAAAAATATATATTAAAAACAGAATAGAACCCTGCACACACACGTGTGTATATATATATATATATATATATATATATATACACTGTATATATATAAGTGTATCCCATGTAATCTGACACATACATGGATGTCTGGGCTAAGCCCCGCATATCTACTCACCCTAGAACCACCCCTGAGTCTATTATATATATGTGTGTGTGTGTGTGTGTGTGTGTGTGTGTGTGTGTGTGTGTGTGTGGATACGTACGGTCCAGAGGAACCTCCAGCGCCGTGATCACGTGACCCAGGAAGAGCAGCAGCAGGGCCAATTCCCTCGGCCTGTCCATCACGGCCTTGTGACCAATGAGCCGCGTCTGGAGTGAGTTTAGCCCCGCCCTCATGCGCGATTAGGACAGCAGCGGCTCACAGACACCCACACAACACTGACAGACACACACACAGACAGTAAATTTCACATTTTCATCATCTTTTTCTAATTTTCTTTTTAAATTGATCTACTAAAAAAACTAAAACTGAAATAAAAAATTAGGAAGAATTATATATAATTATTATAAACTTATGTAGACATAAAAACTAATAAAATTGACAAAACATTACTAAATGAATCATATGAATCAATTGTCTGACGGCCAGTGATGCTCAAACATTTATCTGGTCATCAGCTCAACACGTGTGAAACAGCACAGAGCAGGTCTGATAACGGTGATCTGTAAGCATGATCATGATTACAGGTCATATGATCACTGCCTCACTGAACACACATGTGTTTCTCACAGGATCACAGCCAGAGCACACACATCAGACATGACCAGCGGGACACGTACAAATACAAGACTATTAAAATACAAGGCTATTATCACCAACTCAATCATAAAAGAACAAAAGATTTCAGTTACTTCAAATAAATGTTAACTGAAACAGAATACATAATTATAACTAAATAACCAAAGAAAATTATAAATATATAGATACATGTAGTAGACATTTAAAAAACCTAAAATGACAAAACACTAAGAAATACTAAACAATTACTAAAACTACTAAAATTATAGTGGAAATGTACAACATTACAGTTAAAATTGTATTTAAAATATGAACAAAAAATGCAATAATAATTCAGTAACACTTGATTTTGAGAGTCCTCTTTAGACATTCCTCTAACTACATGTAACGCTGTAACTACATGTCAACTAACTCTCATTAACTTGGAACTACATAGTGCAACCAATTAAACTAATTAAATTAAAAATAATAAATAAAAATAATAAAACAACATGACTGTGTGTGTGTATATCAGTGTGTGTGTGTGAGTGAGTGAGTGAGTGAGTGTGTGTGTGTGTGTCCGCGTTTTTGTGACAAATGAGGACATAAATTTGTATAATGACAAAGGTATGACATAGGAATTACAAGGAGAAGGTGACTTTTCAGGACATTACCCCATGTCCCCACTTTTCAAAACGCTTATAAATCACACAGAATGGAGGGTATTGAAAATCTGAAATAGCACAAAGTCTCCTGTAAGGGGTAGGTTTAGGGGTAGGGTTGGGGTAGGGCAATAGAATATACGGTCTGTACAGTATAAAAACCATTACCCCTATGGGATGTCCCCACTTTTCACAAATGTAAACCTGTGTGTGTGTGTGTGTGTGTGTGTATATCAGTGTGTGTGTGTGTATGTGTGTATATCAGTGTGTGTGTGTGTGTATATATCAGTGTCTGTGTGTGTGTGTGTGTTTGTGTATGTATCAGTGTGTGTGAGTGTGTGTGTGTGTATATCAGTGTCTGTGTGTGTGTGTGTGTGTGTGTGTGTATATCAGTGTGTGTGTGTGTATGTGTGTATATCAGTGTCTGTGTGTGTGTGTGTGTTTGTGTATGTATCAGTGTGTGTGAGTGTGTGTGTTTGTGTATGTCAGTGTGTGTGTGTATATTAGTGTGTGTGAGTAAGTGTGTGTGTATCAGTGTATGTGAGGCTGTGTGTTTGTGTGTGTGTATATCAGTTTGTGTGAGTGAGTGAGTGAGTGTGTGTGTGTGTGTGTGTGTGTGTGTTTGTGTGTGTGTATATCAGTGTGTGTGAGTGTGTGTAACGTTTATCTGTATCTGTGAGTCAATCCTCGACACTTGAGTGAGTAAAACATCTGACTCAAACAGACTGTAATATCCACAGATTTCCCGTTTCTAATATCAACGTTTGGAGAGGAAACTCGTCTGTGACACAAACACACAAAGACATTCCAGCAGACGCCTCCCATCAGCCCTCATTGGATTCTATAATCGCAGAGGCGGAATGCAAATAATGGCTGTGTTTATCATATGAATGAAGTGCGTATGAATCCAGCCGAATGCTTGATGAAAACAGCAGAGCTGAGTGAGTTGAGCGTTTGATGAGCGTCTTTAACACTGAATCACACAGGTTCAGACTCATCACGCTACTGACTTCATGACTGCACCTTTGACTCTATTTAACCCATGGCACTGATTTCATAATCCACAATACCACAGCAAAACAAATTACTGAATTTATCATTTTTCATTTTTATCAGTCAAACCTCTTTGAGCAAAAATATTTACTTTTTAGATTTTAAGTTAATATTTCCATAATTTAACAACACATTTGCATGTTCATGGTTCTCTGATGTTGTTTAATGATGACATGTCATGTGGCTAAATAATGAAATAATTTTATATTTTATTTAAAAAAAAATTAGTTTGCTTCTTGTTTTATTTGTATATCTTTTTTATTTTTAAAATATTTATGAATTTTAATTTTATGTCAGTTAATGATCACATAACATGCACCTCAACAAATAAAATGTTTTTATATTTTATAAATAGATTTTTTGAATTTACTGTTTTTTTGTTTTTTTTTATTTTTCAAAAATTATTTATTTACATTTTTTATCAGTTAATGGTCACATGACATGCAGCTAAACAAATAACATATTTGTATATTTTATTTAAAATATATGGGGTTTTCTTAAGAAATTGCTTTATTTAGATTTGTTATTTTTAAATTATTTATTAATTGAAATTTTTACATTTTATGATTTAATTATTACTGATGATTCATCTGAATTATTAACTGTAATTAAAACTATTATGCATATCCAACTTCACTCATATACTGTTCATAAACTCACATAAAGCCCTATATATACTAATAGCAAATCTTAATATAAATAGCAAATCTAGATATAAAGTATTGTTTTCTGAGAAACATACCAAAATAAAGTGAGTTTATGCTTAAAACTAGAACAAATATGTGTTAATGGGGTGGGAGAAATGAGTTCTGCTGGAGTTCCCTGAATAAAAGCACTGAATCTGTTAAAGATACTCTTGTGTTTCTTGGCCTTTCTTGTGCCTGAAGGACACTTGAGTCTTCTGCTCATTTGTGTTGTTTTCCCAGAAGATGGAAAGCAAATGTTTACTCAGAGCATCTCTGAACTCTGAATCCATTAACATTCCCGTCTCTCTCACACTCAGATTAACAAAAACCAACAAAATCCTCACAAACTCCTTCTCTCTCCCATTCCCACTCAGATGCTAATTTCTGGCAGCGCCTTAAAGAAATGAGGCCTTGTTAGCATGCAGGGCAAACTGGAGCACTATAACACACACACACACACACACACACACCGCTTCATCCTACAGTTACTGCTGTGAATAATCAAATCTACATCGAACAGCTCATCGCTGCAGATTCAGTCTGAGCGTAACGGAGTCAGAAACTCAAACTCACAAGCCATCAGACGAAACACAGGATTACTGGTCACAAATCAGTTTCAAACTCATTAAAGTGAGATGAAGGGCTGAACTTGACCCTGACGGGACCCCGTAGAGCCTTCAGAGTCAATGACAGCACTCTCATTATCATTCAGATATTTAGTATCATTATCTATATTCAGATTTTTATTTATTTGAATATTGCTATAATGAATTAGTTTTTATGTTAATTTAATAAAAGTTTTAGTAATTTGTGCTTTTTTATTGCATTTTTACAATTATTATTTAAAAATCTAGTTTGTAAATCCCAATTTATTATCATTATTTATATTTATATTTTGATTTATTTTAATATTTTATTAATATTTATTTTATTTAATAATATTATTTTTATTAATATTTTGAGTTTTTATTTTTATTCTTTCTGTTTTCATTTTAGATTTAGTTAATTTTTGTGTTACTGCGTCAGTGAACAACGGCTCTGTGTAGTTAATGCTGCTCAATGTGAAACCCCGCACGTGATGGAGATTTACCGCTGATTACAGAACCGGCTTAAATATTGCATGTGATTTATCGTGCAGCCCTAATATATATATATATATTTGTTGAAACCACAAGCAGTTCTCTGAGTGTCATCAGCAACAACCCCAAAAAAAGCTGTTTATATGTTTCTGAATGACAGAACCTAGTGATGCCATGTAGACAGAGAAGAGAAGTGGTCCAAGAACTGAGCTCTGAGGCACCCCAGTAGCTAGATGTTGCAAATTGGAAACTTCACCTCTCCAAGATATCTTGAAAGACCTATCTGAGAGATAAGACTCAAACCACTGGCGTGCGGTTCCTGAGATGCCATTTTCCAATAGGGTTGACAGGAGAATCTGGTGGTTCACCATATCAAAAGCAGCAGACAGATCCAGCAAAATAAGTATAGAAGATTTGGAAGCCGCTCTTGCCAGTCTTAGGGCTTCAACAACTGAAAGCAAGGCAGTCTCGTTCAAATGTCCACTTCTGAAGCCAGATTGGTTGCTGTCCAGGAGGTTGTTCTGAGTGAGAAAGGCAGAGACTTGGTTGAACACAGCTTGTTCAAGTGTTTTTGCAATGAAAGGTAGAAGGGAAACCGGTCTGTGGTTCTCTAAAAGAATTTGGTTAAGAGAGGGTTTCTTAAGTAGTGGGGTTATATGAGCCTGTCTAAATGCTGAGGGAAAAACACCAGTGTGAAGGGATGTGTTAATGATGTGAGTGAGTGCAGGTACAACGGCAGGAGAAATGGCTTGAAGGAGATGAGATGGAATAGGATCAAGCGGACAAGTAGTAGGATGATTAGAAAGGATGAGTTTAGCTAAACAAGACATAAGAGTGGAGCAGAAAGTATCAGTAGCACTGTTAACATCAAGATATTATAACTGTTCAGGGGTAGGAAGCGAAGATGAATCCATAGCAGATAGCCGGGAGGGTGAGAGTGAGCGTAGGTTACGTCGAAAATTGACATGTGGAGGGGTATGTGTTGTGTCAGGAACCATGTTGAGGTTAAGAGTGAGGAGGAAGTGATCCATGGTGTGCAGTGGAGTAACCAGCACATGATCAGTGGAGCAGTGTCGTGTGTAAATAAGGTCTAGTTGGTTGCCTGATTTGTGAGTAGCCGTAGTTCAATCATGACAACTCTCAGAAGGCATGGTGATGGTTATGACAATGTTAATGTATTTGGTCTTGGCGGAATAGATCTGCTATGCTGCTGCTGAATTGCTGCTGCTGTTGGTTATTGCTGTAGTTGTAGATTATTGCTGCTGCTGCAAGCAAGTACAGGAACTTGCCAATGCCAATGCATACGGCAATACAGTGCCGTGAGTATTTAAGACGTGCTGCTGCTGCACAAATAGCATATAAAATAACCCGTAGCAGATCTATACAGGTGGAGCTGGGGAAGGTGGAGGGTTTCAGAGAAATTCTGAAAGCGCGCTGCAGGAATCTCTAGTGAATGCTAGCCAGCCATATAAATGCAAACCAATCAGCTGTGCCAAGTTGTTTAACTCTCTGAATATCATCGGTTACGTACTGTTGTACTGTTAATGTGATTCAAAGGAGCTGATGGTAAAGGATTACATTTTCCATATATATAGTTTTTATTAATTTTATTTAGTTATTTAGTGGAAACTGAAATAAAGCTAGTTTAAGTTTTTTTTTTATTTCAGTTAACATTTCTTTCAAACTAGTAACATGTTTTTTTTATGGTTTTAGTTTTAGTTGACTATAATGCTCTCTTCTCACTGGATCAGGCTCTGTGAATGCGACACCGCACCTTTCATATGCTGATGATGATGGCTCATTTGCATATGTAAACTCAGCAAACAGTGTTGCTGGTCCTGAGTTACTGTGATTCATCAGGATCAGCTCCTCTGGACTGATTTTATGCACGAGCGGCAGCTGATCAATCAATGGGCTGCTCGGCCATATCCATGACGACGACCCTCTTCCAGAAATCCATTTCCTGCTTTAGTCCTGTTGACCTTTTCAATAAGCAATGAGGAAAAAGCTGCATTCATCAGTCCTGATTCTCCGGCATCAGCTCACAGAAAACCACAACAGAACAACTATTAAACAACTACACTAGTCTAATCACTAGCGTTAACGCTAGTTAACGACAACATCAAAGCTGAATGTGCGGCATCTGAACTCCATCTGAAACCGTGTTTCACTCATTCACATGCAGCTTAATCAAGCTCATACTCATCTAGAGACCAAAATTAGTACAAATTCATATTTCACATTACATGACCATTTAAAATCAACTAGAAAGTGTTTAAATATGAAGAACGCTGCAAAAATGATGTTCTTCATCAGTGTTTCTGTCTTGTTTTCTAGTTTGAACTTGCCAATGCCAATGCATACGGCAATACAGTGCCGTGAGTATTTAAGACGTGCTGCTGCTGCACAAATAGCATATAAAATAACCCGTAGCAGATCTATACAGGTGGAGCTGGGGAAGGTGGAGGGTTTCAGAGAAATTCTGAAAGCGCGCTGCAGGAATCTCTAGTGAATGCTAGCCAGCCATATAAATGCAAACCAATCAGCTGTGCCAAGTTGTTTAACTCTCTGAATATCATCGGTTACGTACTGTTAATTACTGAATGTGATTCAAAGGAGCTGATGGTAAAGGATTACATTTTCCATATATATAGTTTTTATTAATTTTATTTAGTTTTAGTTTGGAAACTGAAATAAAGCTAGTTTAAGTTTTTTTTTTATTTCAGTTAACATTTCTTTCAAACTAGTAACATGTTTTTTTTATGGTTTTAGTTTTAGTTGACTATAATGCTCTCTTCTCACTGGATCAGGCTCTGTGAATGCGACACCGCACCTTTCATATGCTGATGATGATGGCTCATTTGCATATGTAAACTCAGCAAACAGTGTTGCTGGTCCTGAGTTACTGTGATTCATCAGGATCAGCTCCTCTGGACTCGGATTGAATCTCTGAATCAGGCTGATTTTATGCACGAGCGGCAGCTGATCAATCAATGGGCTGCTCGGCCATATCCATGACGACGACCCTCTTCCAGAAATCCATTTCCTGCTTTAGTCCTGTTGACCTTTTCAATAAGCAATGAGGAAAAAGCTGCATTCATCAGTCCTGATTCTCCGGCATCAGCTCACAGAAAACCACAACAGAACAACTATTAAACAACTACACTAGTCTAATCACTAGCGTTAACGCTAGTTAACGACAACATCAAAGCTGAATGTGCGGCATCTGAACTCCATCTGAAACCGTGTTTCACTCATTCACATTGTGAGCGTCAGCAGACAGCGGTCAGTGAGGCTGGTAATGTGTGTGATTATGATGCTAATGTGAGAGTCACACAGTCAAAGGCGTGAGCTCGGCTCTTTCACTCATTCCACACTCATCTCTGATCAATAGCGCCGTTTGGATGTGCTGACGACCGCGCCCAGCGCTTTCACTGCTATTGTTGCTGTGGAAGCTTCTCTCGGCACATTCACAGCACAACAAACCCGACTGCACTGAAACATAGCAGCGGCTCACATCAGTCCACTGCGCTTGCTCCGATATCAGTCATCTAACACTGGAGATGAGCAGAGCATCAAATAAAGCCAATCACACACCTGCTGCTCTCAGATCAGTGAACGCACAGAGAATCCAGACACACTTCTGATGAAACCACTACAACACCGAACCACAGAGATGCACCAGGAGACTGCAGCAGAACCACTTCATCACATTACATCACTTACAAACACACATACAAATACTGATGCTTTAGCAGTCCAGAAACAAACTATTTCTGGGGTTATCATAATCATAATCATAATAATACTTTAGATTTGTAATGTGCCTTTCTTATACTCAAAGCACTGAGTAAACTCAAAACGTGAACCACGCACAAAAGATAAAGGGGGAGGAGGTGCTACAATTTATAACAATATTTTCAGTATTTCTCAAAGGGCAGGCTTCAAGTATAACTCGTTTGAAGTAATGGTGCTTCATATAACATTATCCAGAGAAGCAAGTGTTAATGACATTGTGATGTTTGTACTGGCTACTGTATACAGGCCACCAGGGCACCATACAGACTTTATTAAAGAATTTGCTGCTTTTATATCCGAGTTAGTGCTGGCTGCAGATAAAGTTTTAATTGTTGGTGATTTTAATATCCATGTTGATAATGAAAAAGATGCATTGGTATCAGCATTCATAGACATTCTGAACTCTATTGGGGTTAGACAATACGTGTCAGCACCTACTCATTGTCGAAATCATACTCTAGATTTAATACTGTCACATGGAATTGATGTCGATGGTGTTGAAATTATGCAGTCAAGCGATGATATCTCAGATCATTAGCTAGTCTTGTGCAAACTTCATATAGCTAAAACTGTAAATTCTACTCATTACAAGTATGGTAGAACCATCACTTCTACCACAAAAGACTGCTTTGTAAGTAATCTTCCTGATTTATCTCAATTCCTTAGCATATCCAATACAACTTGATGTAACAGAAACTATGGACTCACTTTTCTAGAATTTTAGATACTGTAGGGGTTTTTATTATTTATTATTAGTTCTAAAAAGGGAAATATTTATGACGAATTATAACTGGTTATGATTCATAATAAATATTTAGATTATATCTTCGAATTAACTGTAGCAGAATCAATATTACAATTATTTGATCTGTTCGTCCACCGAGCAGACAATATAATCATTTATCAATTCAAGGAATGTTTATTTTTCTGGCCACGGAACAATAAACTGTCCTTCTTTGTGATGTCCTAGCAGTAATTTAGCAAAATGTAGCAAGGGTTCACACATTCATTGACTTCGAACTGTGAGCAGCAAACGGAGACAATCCATTGTGAATATAAGGGATTTCATAAACGAAACTTTATCTAACATGTAACTAACTAAAACATATATACACAGAATGAAACAAAGTAAGGAAAAGGGAGAGAATAGAAAAGAATGGCAGTATTTCACATCACTTAACCACAACCTTTGAAAATCATCAAAGAATCCAAAAAGCACCTTAAAAGGGACTGAGATTTAAACACGCATCTGAATAATTTCAAGCGGTTACTTGCATTGGTTTCGATTGCTGAAAAAGAGTCCGGATGCGGTAGATAACGGAGCTCTTTTGATGAGTTCGTGAGGAGTCAGCTGGAAGTTTTTACTTCTGGTTCTTCTGAAGTCATCAAGGTATTGATGAGTGGTGTAGGCGGTGACAAGGTTGGAGTCTCCTGGTTGGTACAGCAGGTGCAAGGGCAATGTCATTTGCCGGCCTGTCATTAGTTCAAAAGGAGGCACACCTGTTGATTCTTGTGGAGTTGCTCTGATAGCCATGAGCACCAGGGGCAGTTTCACATCCCAGTCCTTTTGGTTAGCAGACACATATTTTCGTAGCATGCTGACCACCGTCCTATTCGTCCGTTCCACTTGGCCCGAAGAAATTGGATGGTGACTGATGTGCAGTTGTGCTTGTACTCCCAGGAGTTTCCAAATCTGCTGCATGATCTCAGCTGTGAAATGGGTGCCTCTGTCTGAGTTGACTCTCAGCGGCAGCCCGAACCTGGAGAAAATGTGATTCAACAGGGGATATGCTGTAGTTTGAGCAGTGTCATTGGGTGCTGGGAGGCATTCTACCCACTTTGTGAATTGGCACCCGACTGTGAGGAAATACTTGTTTCCTCTTGTTGACCTGGGTAAGGGTCCGACCCAGTCAATTTGAAGGTCTGACCACAGAAACGTGACTCCTCTGCGCTGCAGTTGGGCTCTGTGATTTGGGTTAGACGGTTGGAATTGGCAGCAGGCAA
>NW_015505629.1:732103-733008 GCF_001515645.1 Sinocyclocheilus grahami
GAGCCATGAGCCATGTGGCTATGCATGCGTTTGTGACCACACCGTTGAGGAATGTGACAGGCTGGTGACAGGTTTCTATGATCACTTTCTGTGTTCCGATGTAGTTGGAGAATCTCTGGATGGCCCATACAGTACAGAGCAGGGCTTTCTCACAGTCTGAGTATTTGCACTCTGGGGGAAGAAGAGTCTTGCTGGCATATTCGACCACCCTTTTGTCCTGGTCATGCCGTTGGTATATACCAGCGCTGAGGCAGTGGCTGGAGAATCCCGCGTCCAAGGAGAACTCCTTCTGTGGATCTGGGTAAGCCAGACATGGAGCAATGCACAGATGTTGTTTCAGCTCATTCATGGCATTTTGCTGTTCGTCTGTCCAGGCGAAGGGGCAGTCCTTTTTCAGAAGGGCAGTGAGAGGGCGTGCAATGTCTGAATAGTTCTCAATGAACTGCCTTGAATAGTTGCACACGCCTAGAAAGCTTCGGAGTTCCGAGACATTGGCAGGTGGGTTAATGTTCTGAATGGCCTGGATTCGGCTGGTTTGTGGCTCAATACCTCGTGGTCCGATGAGTATGCCCACGTAATTGACCTTGGTTTTGCACCATTGTCCTTTGTGGAGGGCAATCTTGGCACCGGCGGTGGTCAGTTGGTGCAGGACGTGGTCAATTTCTTTCAGGTGATCGGTCACCGTCGTGTGTTTCATCAGAAGGTCGTCAACATAGATTAAGTTCCCTCTTACCCTGGCATCCGGGCATGCTTTGTTGAGGAAGATGTTAAATTCGGCTGGTGAGTTGGCATAGCCGAATGGGCACCTGGTGAAGGTGTACTGCCGATTGCCAAAGGTGAAAAGGTGAAAGTGTTTGGGGTTCTGGATGCACTGGTATAGTCCAAAATCCTGAGGCCACATCAAG
>NW_015505629.1:733411-780461 GCF_001515645.1 Sinocyclocheilus grahami
GTGCTGTTGACACTGTGTGGCCTGAGCTTCCTTCTGGAATCATTGGGTCTGAGATGGGTCCAAGTATTGGTAGAATTAGTTCAAAGTCATGGAAGTCATAACTCACTAGCCAACCCAGACGGTACGCCTTAGGCACTCTGACATCCGTTGCCATGCAGTTATTGAACAAGATGTAGGTTGCCCGAGATGTCACTTCGACGAGGGGTGTGGCTTCCAAAGTGAGGCCCAGTTCCCCACATTCGGGTGAAGGTTGGAAGAAGCATAGGGTGTGACTGAGAGCTTGGCCACTTCGCAGGTTGAGTCGAACAGCGACCCCTTTGGTGTAAGCTGGTACTACAGTCTCTTTTTCATTGATTAGCGTGCAGGCCTCAGGGATGGTTTTGCCTGACAGGAGGTTCTCATGGTTGACAGGAACTGTGGGTGACTGTGAGGTCATTGGAGCCCATATCACTTCATTGATCATGTCCACGTGATCCCTGAGGCGAATCAGAATGTCCGCTCCGATGTAGACATCATGCGGTGCGTCTGGAAGGACCAGGAAGTAATGGGTTAGACACCTGTCATTCCACCTCAAGTTCAGGGCACAGGTGCCCTTGGCAGTCACCATAGCTGATGGACAGGGATTCAAGGGGAATCGTGTGCGCTTGTTAGCAAAAGGAATGTTCGTTGTGTGCTGTTTGAGAGCATTGAACTGTGAGAGGCTGATGGCTGAATTGAGTGCCCACAGTGCTAGTATGGGGTCTGGTGTTGTGACATCATTCAGTTGTAAGCCCCCCTCAACGTGGGGTCCGTATGTGTCAGAGTCTTTGGCTAACTGGAAAGTACAGAGCAGCGACCTTGAACCTTGCTCTTGGGACGAGACGTTCCCGCGGCTGGCGGCGAGATTTCCCGCGACCTTTGTGACCTGACAGTCTGTCTGGGGTGGACTTGGTGACTGCGGAGGCAGAGGTTCTCGCACTTGAGCCCAGATTTTCAGTTGTTTAAAATCTAGCAATGGTTCAAAGCGATCTAGCAGGTCTTTGCCAATGAGGAGAGGATATGTGTCAAATGGAGAAATGTACACAGGGTGCACAAAGTTCATAGGGCCGATGGTCAGGTGAATTGGAGCTACCTGTTCAAGTTGAACCTCATTTTGGCTGTAGGATTGCACATTCAGCACGCATTTCTGGTACTTAAGAGTTCGATTCTGTCTCTTGGCTTCACTTTGAACTCTGTCAAAAAGTTGGCTTGACATTAACGTGAGGTCAGCTCCAGTGTCCAATAGGGCCTCCAGCCTCAACTCATTTTCTAATGTGATGGCCAGGTAGAGTTTTTTGGCCACCCCCCTTTCGATTAGGTCCCCTAGGAGTCTCGGCACTGGGGCTTGTGTGATGACTGGCAAGCAGTCAGAGCTGGTCTTGTGTGGCTCGTCAGGGAGGCAGACCACCAAAACCGCGCTTTCTGGTACTTTGCGGTCCTGGCTGGAGGTGTGTTGCGGGATGTTGGCTGGTTCTGGCGGTTCCACCGTCAGCTGAGGTGGTTGAGTGATGTCACCACTTGGTGATGAGATATCTGGTTCTGTGGTTAACAGTGGATTAGCAGTGATCTGGTTGGGAAGTTCATTTTGAGGGGACTCTGAGTGGGTGTCGGGGCAGTCTCTTTTTCATTGATTAGCGTGCAGGCCTCAGGGATGGTTTGGCCTGACAGGAGGTTCTCATGGTTGACAGGAACTGTGGGTGACTGTGAGGTCATTGGAGCCCATATCACTTCATTGATCATGTCCACGTGATCCCTGAGGCGAATCAGAATGTCCGCTCCGATGTAGACATCATGCGGTGCGTCTGGAAGGACCAGGAAGTAATGGGTTAGACACCTGTCATTCCACCTCAAGTTCAAGGCACAGGTGCCCTTGGCAGTCACCATAGCTGATGGACAGGGATTCAAGGGGAATCGTGTGCGCTTGTTAGCAAAAGGAATGTTCGTTTTGTGCTGTTTGAGAGCATTGAACTGTGAGAGGCTGATGGCTGAATTGTCTGCCCACAGTGCTAGTATGGGGTCTGTTGTTGTGACATCAATCAGTTGTAAGCCCCCCTTAACGTGGGGTCCATATGTGTAAGAGTCTTTGGCTAACTGGAAAGTACAGAGCAGAGACCTTGAACTTTGCTCTTGGGACGAGACGTTCCCACGGCTGGCGGCGAGATTTCCCGCGACCTTTGTGACCTGACAGTCTGTCTGGGGTGGGCTGGCAGACTGTGTCGCCCTTGAGCCCAGATTTTCAGTTGTTTAAAATCTAGCAATGGTTCAAAGCGATCTAGCAGGTCTTTGCCAATGAGGAGAGGATATGTGTCAAATGGAGAAATGTACACAGGGTGCACAAAGTTCATAGGGCCGATGGTCAGGTGAATGGGAGCTACCTGTTCAAGTTGGACCTCATTTTGGCTGTAGGATTGCACATTCAGCACGCATTTCTGGTACTTAAGAGTTCGATTCTGTCTCTTGGCTTCACTTTGAAGTCTGTCAAAAAGTTGGCTTGACATTAACGTGAGGTCAGCTCCAGTGTCCAATAGGGCCTCCAGCCTCAACTCATTTTCTAATGTGATGGCCAGGTAGAGTTTTTTGGCCACCCCCCTTTCGATTAGGTCCCCTAGGAGTCTCGGCACTGGGGCTTGTGTGATGACTGGCAAGCAGTCAGAGCTGGTCTTGTGTGGCTCGTCAGGGAGGCAGACCACCAAAACCGCGCTTTCTGGTACTTTGGGAGGCAGACCACCAAAACCACGCTTTCTGGTAATTTGCGGTCCTGGTTGGAGGTGTATTGCGGGATGTTGGCTGATTCTGGCGGTTCCACAGTCAGCTGAGGTGGTTGAGTGATGTCACCACTTGGTGATGAGATATCTGGTTCTGTGGTTAACAGTGGATTAGCAGTGATCTGGTTGGGAAGTTCATTTTGAGGGGACTCTGAGTGGGTGTTGGGGTCAGAGCTAATGCTTAGTCAGAGTTGGTCTGACTCATCCCTTTTCTTTTCCTTATGGTGCTTTTCTTGGAGGAGTTCCTTTAAAAGTCTCATGATCTCTGCTGATTCAGATGTAGCTTTCTGGTTCTGTTCTATGGATGGTTTATATTTGGGCTTATCAAGGGCCTGTTGAGAGGGGTTCTGCTGCTGGCAGTCCGAGCTCGGTGCTTGTGTCTGTGAGTATCGGTTCCCCTTGGGCCGTCTCTTGGCTTCCCATGTGGCTCCACCCCTTCGGTTGAGGGGTGGTTGTGACCTGTCCCAGGATCTCTCGGGCCGCTCATACTGGTGCTTAGGACGGGCACCACCATGGCCATGCTGCTCTCTGCTGGTTGGGAAGGACCTTGACATTGTGTTGACAGCTTTGTCAGTGTGGCTTGGCTCGACGCCCTCTAGAGCAAGTTCAGAACTCTGATTAGTGACAGGATAGATTGTGGGGGTTTTTCCTGTCTTTTCAGAAACAGTCTTTTGTTTAACATAGGCCTTGTGGGCCAAATCTCGCAGCTGTTGGGTGGACATAGTCCGTGGGCAAGCCAGAACCCCCAAGTGGTGGCTCACTGTTGGGTGCAGGTTCCGGAGAAACAGAGTTTTGAAGTTGAAATCCTGTTCCATTCCTGGCTCGTTTCGTGCTCCGAAGTAGGCCTGTCTGAGCCTGTTGTAGTAAGCCTGTGTGGTTTCCTGTCTGCCCTGTTTAAGGTCCATGGCAGTAATCAGTCCTTGCTCTGACTCTGGGTCAGAGAACTCCTTAATCAGAGCCTGCTGCATTTGCTGGTAATCCCCTTCGACCGTTTCTGGCTGCCGGTCTAGAAAGCTCCTCACCTCACGGCTGGCGGTGATTCGGAGCAGATAGAGTCTGTCTCTTGTGGTTAAAAATTAAAAATTAAAATAATAAAAAAAAGGAACAAACAAAACAAAATAAACAAAATTATAAAAGTAATAAAAGATAATAAAGTAAAAACAAAAGTAGTACTGGATATAAAAACTAATAGAAAACAAGAAATAAAAATAAATGAATAAATAAAATTAAAAATGAAACGGCAGGTACCTAGAATGGCTAGAATGATAATGGCCAATGAAGCAGATGGGAAATTAAAATCAAACAAATTAGAGTACCAAGTCGACCTAGCAGAGAATGCCCACAAGGGGGAGTGGGTGCGCCCACCCAAGGTGAAAACAAGAAGGCAGAAGGAGTTCAAGAAGTGTTAGATACTTAAACACCCTGCCCTCTAGTGTTAGTTTAAAGTACTGTGCCTTTACTCCAATCGGGAAATTGAAATCAAACAATTAGAGTACCAAGTTGACCTAGCAGAGAATGCCCACAATGGGGAGTGGGTGCGCCCACCCAAGGTGAAAACAAGAAGGCAGAAGGAGTTCAAGAAGTGTTAGATACTTAAACAGCCTGCCCTCTAGCGTTAGTTTAAGGTACTGTGCCTGAACTCCAATCGTGCTTAAACTGACAGCGTTTAGAGACTATTCTCTTTGTAACGGAATTTTACTGCAGTTATCACAAGAACATTGAGCACTATCATCTGTGCAACTTAAACACAATGATGTGTGTATGGCAGGATTTCTTCGCTGCCAGTACACAAATAAATATTATGAACAACAGGGTTTCTTCGCTGTTGTTATGCAAATTTCACTTGATCAAGGTTTTAAAAGCTCCCATTTACATTTCAATCAGTCTACTGGCTCGCAGTGTTCTTATGATCAAATCTGCATTAGGCAACAACGCATTGGATAGCTACTCTAATGGTTAAACCTAAGGGAGTTAGATCGTCTAGTTAAATGAAATTGGAACTTCGCAATGACTTAAATTTAGCGATACTATCAAATATAAGGCCTTTAAAAGATGATAAGAGGAGCATCGCTCAAATCTATCTTTATCGCAATGCAGGAAGATTTCTTTGTTCCAACAGGCGATTTTGATAATATTAAACTGTACTGTAAAGAGATTCCTTCATCTTTAGAGAACAATTTTAATATTATGAACTGCAGTTTACTTTAACAATTAACAGTGACTAAATGTCAGACAAATAGAGACTGTTAAAAATACAGTACTGGAGGTGGCTTTTAACCATCCAATCCAAAAGAGTGAGTTCGCGCTGCGACTTGTCTCACTCTAAGCGCGCATAATATAAAAACACAATAAATTGATTCTGTTTGCTCACAAACCAAGTTTGAATGTGCCCGCGTATCTCTACCAAAACTGTAGTTTTTTTTTATTAGCTCTAAAAAGGGAAATATTTATCACTAACTATAACTGGTTATGATCAATAATAAATATTTAGATTATATCTTCGAATTAACTGTAGCAGAATCAATATTACAATTATTTGATCTGTCCGTCCACCGAGCAGACAATATAATCATTTATCAATTCAAGGAATGTTTATTTTCAAAGACAAACAATGGTGAATATAAGGGATTAAATAAATGAAACTACATCTAACATATAACTAAGCAAAACACTTCTATATACACAGAATGAAACAAAGTAAGGAAAAGAGAGAGAATAGAAAAAGAATGGCAGTATTTCACATCACTTAACCACAACCTTTGAAAATCATCAAAGAATCCAAAAATCATCTTAAAAAGGGGCTGAAACTTAAACACGCCTCTAAATAATTTAAAGTGGTTACTTGCATTGGTTTTCGATTGCTGAAGAAGAGTCCTGATGCGGTAGACACCGGAGGTCTTTTGATGAGTTCGTGAGGAGTCAGCTGGAAGTTTTTACTTCTGGTTCTTCTGACGAAGGAAAAGTCCCCAGCGACTCCATCGGGGTCATTTACAGCTCTTTGGACAGTGTTTGAATTCAGATGGGGGAGATGATAGTTGGGGGGACTGGTTAGAATCTCCTTGATGGCGAGGAACCATTTGGCAATTTAAACCCCCATACAAACGTAAAGTCTCTGACCAGAACTGTAATTTATATGCAAATATCAAAAGGTTAAAAGGGTCTCTTAAGTCATAAAAACCCAAAGATCATGCATGATTCTACGCAGACGCTACAGAGGGATTGTTAGTCACCCCTAAGTTTCGTCTGGTGACTATGGGAGCTAGGGCTTTCAGTGTTGTGGCTCCCAGATTGTGGAATGCTCTTCCCCAAAACATCCGTCAAACATTCTCTCTTCTCTCCTTCAAAAACCTCTTATAAACAAAATTTTTCTCTGAGTATTACTCTTCAGTTTTCAGTCTGTAATTTGTACCCTGTTATGGATGTTTATCTACATTCTCTCTGTATCTCTAATCTAACTTTGTAAGTGGTCTCTATATATTACTCTCGGCTCTTGGTATGTGTTCTGTCTTCTGGTATTGATGTTCATTTGTTTCTGTTTATTTTCTGTTTATTTGTTTCTGTTCCTTAAACCTGACTTGTAAAGTGACCTTGGGTGTTGGAAAGGCGCTACAGTATATAAATACAAATTATTATTATTATTATTTAATGCAATGGAAACAAAATACATTTCTAGTTTCAATATTATTTATTCTTCGGACATTCCTCTTTTAAATGCAATAAGTATCAGCTGTATGCACGGTGAACCACATTTGGTTTTTGACCATTGAATGTGGGTAAAATTCAACAATTTGAACATGGAGCCACACTGAGATCCCCATATCTCTGGGATTGAACCATATAGGGCCTTTAAAATTAAGATACCAAACGAAAAGTTTCTCAAGAACCAGAATCTAAAAGGATCAAAAAGGATTTGTACCCCTGTAATTTGGCCCCAAATCAGGTAAAAATTTTCATTTTTGACTACCCTCAGCAAAATTGTGGATTACATCCATGGCATTTAATACTTTTTCACTACCACTATTTATTCATTTATTGAATTTTTTAATATCAACAAAACACTCAGAATTTGGTTGATTTGACATGGAACAACCTATTATTCAAGTATCGTAATTCTATATTTTCTTATTATTAGTTATGTAGCTAGATACCATCATTGTCAGATCCTAAGTAAATACAAGATTTTGAGCTTTGCTCACTTTGTCTTTTTCATTATGCAAAGTTTGTGTTTAAATGTTTAAATGGTCTTGCTCCTATGCCCTTATCTACATTTTTCGAGAGATTGCAGGGAAGCAATAGATCCACTAGAGTGGTTTCTAGTGGAAACTGTAAAGTTATACATTGCAAAACATCATTTGCTCAGACTGTTCTCTCAGTGAAAGGTGTAAAATTTTGGAATTCATTGCCTGACTATTTAAAATCTACTGTAAATTATAATCATTTTAAGAAAGCCACGAAATCTTGGTTGATACACCAACAAACCTGTAGTCATGTTTAGTGTACTTATATTATAAAATTGTGTACTACTTGTAATTGTAATTTATAAAAGCCCTCCTAGGGACAAGTGTTGCAAATTAGCTTTGGCTACAAGCACTATGGTACATGAATGGGATGATTGTTTTCTCATTTTCATGTTTATTGTATCTGTCCCTAACAAATAAAACATTAAATACATTTTTTAATTTTATCTTGAAGTGTTATTTTGCACCCTTTAAGTTATGCCAAAAGGCTTTTATGCAAAAAAAAAGGTAAATCTGACTCAAGACAGGAAATTCTTGTAGAATTCCTTCCGACCCTGTTCTACATCTAGGAATAAATACTTATTTTTGTGGATTCCTGCTCATGTGGAATTGTGGGAAATGAAATAGCAGATGATTTGGTAAAAAAAAAACATTAAAGAGTTCAAGAATAATGTTAATGTCCCTCCGGGAAAGCTGAAATGAAGGGGTTAATTAAAAAGTCAGCTAGGAATATATGGCAAGAGCTGTGGACACTGGAAGAAAAGGGAAGACTCTTATATGAAATAAATAAGTAGGAAGTATGAGAAAAGTCTGTGGCAAAAGAAGGGATGACATGATAATTTCACAACTCCATATTGGGCACACAGCACTGAACCAGTCATTTTTAAAAATAGGTAAACACAATACAGGATTGTGCAGCAAACGTGGATTACCAGAACAGTTGTACCAGAAACACGTTCTTCTCAAATCTCAAATGTGCTGGTTATTTTGAAGAAAGATCTCATAACGTACGGCAGTTTCTCAACTGGTCTGTCGCAAACGAAAAGTGAGTTGCAAAACCACGGAGTGTACAATCAAAGAAACAACATCAAGAAAAAAAACGTAATTCGAAATGTTTTTCTGATGCGAGACTTTTATTTTGAAAGACATGCGTGAAAGCTGTTGACTTCTTTCAGATGCAGTTTAAGTAAAGAGTGCCTGAGAAAAACGCACTGTCCCGATTCAGTATCTGCAGTCAGATGAGATGAGAGTAATGCCGAGTTCACACTGCATGATTTTCAAAGTCGTTGGTTCACCATTGTTTTCACACTGTGTGACTATCTGGGGTAGCATTCAGTTGCTGCTGTGTTCACATTGCACGATGGATTGGGAAAAGGAGGTTACACACTGCATGACTTTACAATAGGAAGAATCGGAAGAACAATAGGAAGAAGTGATAAGGAAACTTCCCGCTGCCCTGTATCTTGCTCTCTCATTGGCTGTAGGTCATCGCCGATGTATTTTTCAGTCAGAACTCATTTCACAGAGCAGGAATCGCTGACAGGTCCAGATATTTAACATGCCAAATATTTCATGGGTGTCGGCGACGTGTCAGCAATTTTCTCAGATCGCATCTTTGATAATTCACACTGCGTGATTGTTACTCGCGTGAACGAGCACCGATTTCGGGCATTTGTCAGCAATTTTGGAAAAACTGTCGGCGAGTGAAAATCGGGGCTAAAATCATGCAGTGTGAACTCAGCATAAGGCTTAATGTCAGTGTCAATATTCTATCGTTATTTTTGTAAAACCAACTGTCTTGTCCTGTCAGACGTTATACTGTGCTCGCATGCGCAAATGCGGTGGCGCACTTTATATCATTTTACTAAAGCGCAAAAGAAACTACAAGCATGCAACGAGTGAAATAAAAGTGAATTACCAATAAATCATATAACTGCTTCTTCGTGTGTTAGCTGAGTTGGATTTGCATGAAGGTATGATATTCATTCTATTCAGGTCGTTTCCATGTTTCATTAACAGTTAATGTTAGTATTGTGTATAGTATATTATATTATTATATATTATACTGGTAAACTATTTAAAGACTGAATGCACTGTAAGTCGCTTTGGATAAAAGCATCTGCTAAATGCATAAATTATTATGAATTATTATTATTAGTAACTGCTGTTTCCATAACCCAAAAATTCCATGTTATTTTCACTTTGTGTTATTTTGTATATGTTTAAATGACTGTGGTGGCTCATACCAACTTAATTATATTAACAAAAATTAGTTTAGGACTGCTATTTAATAGTCTTACCTTATAGACTGTTTCATCAATATTTAATCAATATCAGCCATATTCTTACAATTTATGTGTATGTTAAGTAAAGGGGGATGGAACTTGTGTGAGTTTGTGTGTGTGTGTCAACAACTTTTGTGAAATAAACTTGCTTTTTTTTAGTGTTTATATATATATAGTATATATATACAGGTATATATATATATATATATATATATATGTGTGTGTGTGTGTGTATATATATATATATATAGCAAATTTATTTGGCCAAACCAGTTGAGAACCACTAACGTAGGGTATACGCAAACCCACTCGCACACAAACACTCACACATGCACACAAACACTCACACATACACACAAACACTCACACACTCTTCTCACCTGAGAGGGCAGAGAGCCTGTCTTGCAGTCTGTGTAGTGGCTGACAACATCTTCAACACTCTCTCACACACACATGCACATGCCGGATCTGTCTGCTTGATCAGTGATGCATTTCCTGTCTATCTGTTGTTTTGTGGTACAATAAGATATATCACAGTGTCATCTCTCTATGTCTGTCTATGCATCTGTCTGTCTGTCTGTCTGCACACACACACACACACACACACACACACACACACAGAGTTTATTTTTGAAGGTGTTTACATTATAGGCTTATCTGAAAAAAACTCACAAATATTTTTTGTTTGCACATGCAAGGAGTGTATGCATTTGACTACTGTAGTGTTAGGCTTCAGTTTAGTCTGAACAGAAAATTATAGTAAGTCCTGTACTGCCATGAGCATCACAGTGGTTTGATGAGTTTGTGTGTGTCAGAGACACTGGTTCAGAGACAGTGACTGTATATGAGTTTGCATACGTTTCTCATTACTGACAGTATTCCTCTCTGTCTCTCTCTCCAGTGAAACAGTCCAGTCGCTCTCATAGCTCACTACAGCTGACAGCATGGAGAAAGAGCTCACCTTTGACCTGCGTTCAGCTGTGTGTTTGGTTTTGATTGCTATCCATCTACACTTTCAATCCCATCAAACAGAGATGTGTGTGTATTTTACATGAGGGACGCATCATTGACTTCTGCTCACAGTAATTGATGTAAATGGACTCTTTATGTGCTGCCTGTGATGTTTTCATTATGACTTTCTATATGATTAGTCTCTTCTGCAATTTCAGAAAAAAACATGAAGATGTAAAAGATTGGAAAGGCAAATGATGAGAGACACCAGCTGTCCGTCGCTGCAGCTCTGCAAAACCCAAATCCTCCATCCTCATCTAGCTGACCCGTCCACTGCCATCCAGTGACATCAGTAAGACCAATGGAGATGCTAACAGAAGCTTTCTTCAGTTATTAACACCTCTGGTCTGATCCTTCTGTGAACTTCAATAAACTTCAGTTCCCTTTTAAATGGTCTCTCCCATTGCGTTGACATGCTTATGGGGGAAAATCCTGTTTACTCTGATACTGAAGACTGATTTGTTCACGTTCGTGTAGCTGCACAAACCAATGGCGCTTCAACCCTCCAAAAGCAGAGGAACCAATCTCTATTTAAGTTGGCTCTGAGCGTCATTTTGTCAGAATTTTTCTCCTTCAGTGACGAAGATCTTCTCCTTGCTGACTCTGCAAGCAAGAAGCCAAAGAAGGAAGAAGCTCAACTCAGCCTGCTGCTCACCGTCATAGAAGGAGCCCCCGGCAGTGGAAGATTTCAGAAGCCTTCTCCTGCGGCCATCTGGCACTGAGAGCAAATTTCTGAGCAAATTTCCTCTGACATTGTTGTAAGTGTCGTGACATGAGTGTGGCTGGGCTAAGTGCGTGCGTCGCCTGTCTGGGCAGCACCACCGCCGAAGCTATGCTAACTGAGACGGCATGCTCTCATTGCGAGCGGCTTGACTTCCTTCGTCACATCTGTGGAGGAAAGCTGCCTTTTCCTTGTGTGTCTCCATGTTATTAACCACTTCGGATGCTGAAGAGTGGGCGTGTTTTGGCGAAGAACCTGATGAACCTCACCACTGTTGACGGCACTGAAGAAAGAGGTTATGGCAAGTTACCCCCTCTGGAAGAGGCGGTCGCTGCACACCTGTGCCCTCCATTGGCCCTGGGATTGAAAGCCCATATAACGCATCCATCTAAGCCCTGCGGGACTACCTCAACCTCAAACGGTGCTTATTCAGCGGCTGGCTGTGCTTCACACAATGGCGGTGCTTCAAGTGTTCCAGGCCAAACTTCTCTTCACCATGGATGAGTTCGGCCAGAGTTCTGATGCCTTTAAAGAGCTGTGCACAGCGACTGGCGTGGTTCTGCGAGCAACTAATGCCACTGCGCAGGTGATCGGCAAGGCCATGTCCAATTTGGTGGTGCTGGAGTGGCAGCTTTGGCTGAAATTGACGGAGATCAGGGACACTGACAAGGTCGCCTTCCTAGACTTGCCAGTTTCTCCTAAGGGACTGTTTGGTCCTGCCATGGATGGTTTTGCAGAGCGATTTACAGCAGCAAAGAAGTCATTGCATGCAATGTGTCATTTTCTGCCGAAGCGCTCCAGTGCTGCAGCTGGTTCAAGTCGCCAGAAGGCTCTATCCACTCAGCAGCCTGCCAAGCCGGTGCTGCTTCAGCCCCAGCCTAATTCTTAGCCTGGGCTTCAGCAGTGCCCCTGGACAGAGAAATGCCACACGTTTCTGAAGTTCAGAGAGGAAGAGGAAAGAGTAAGTTCTCGCAGAGGCCGGAACTCCCTCAAAGAAACCTCATGCTTGCTCTCCATCCCTCCACTTAACACAGAGCGATGGACGCTCTATTCAAGCTGGGCTCATCCTTCTTACTCGGTATATGCCCTAGCAAACTATCGCTGTGATAGCGGACCCACATACTCAAAAGAGCATTTCTCCTCTCCTCATTACCATGAATATCAGTTCCCTGCCCCCTGTGTGGCAAACTTCTATTCGAAAAACTAGTATCACTTGCAATCCGACTTCAGGCTTGGAAAGCTGTCCAGGATGTGTCAAGTTGGGTTCTAAAAACCATAGAACGAGTTTACTCACTTTAATTTGCTTGCAGACCACCTTGCTTCAGAGGTATTATTCAAACTTCAATACAGGACAACAATGCTCATGTTCTCTAGTCCGATGTACAAATACTGCTTGCAAAAGAAGCTGTGGAAATGGTTCCTCTAGCGAAGAGTGAGTCAAGGTTTTACAGCCGCTACTTCCTCGTTCCCAAGAAAGATGGCTGTCTCAGACCCATTCTCGATCTCAGAAATCAGAACCACTTGCTTATGAGATGGCTATTCAAGATGTTAACTTTGAAACAGATCCTTGAGCAAGTATATATCAAGGACTGGTTTCTGTCTGCCTATTAGTACACAGTCCTGCCATTTGGATTGTCCCTGGTCCCGCAAACTTTTATGAAGTGCATAGACGCAGCTCTTTCCCCTCTGAGACAGATGGGAATCCGCAATTTGAACTACCACAATTACTGGCTGGTTTTAGCCAGGTCAGAATGGGAACTCATCACTCACAGGTTGCTGCTGCTCAGGTTGAGAATCAATTTAGCCAAGAGCTCTTTGTCTCCCAGCCAGCGAATGGTCTTTCTGGGCACAATTATCGATTATGCCCGAATGCAGGCATGGATTACTGGAATTTACAGAGGCTGGAACGCTCTCTGACTATTCAGCAACTTCAGCAACAAATCATTCAAATTAGGGACTTCACGTCCCCTCAGGGCTTTCCAGAGGATGCTCAGCCTTATGTTGGCTGCTTCCTCTGTGATTCCTCTGGGCCTGCTCAACATGCAGCCCCTTCAGTATTGGTTCAAAGCCCATGTTTCGTCCCACACTTAGTGCCTGGGACTTTTCATCTCAGGGTAACCCACAGCTGCATCAGAGCTGTGGCCCCTTGGAAAACATCTCGCCTGTTTCAATCAGGAGTCTCATTGGGACTGACCTCCAGAAGGAACGGGGACACGACCGATACCACTTCCTGGTATGTTCGGACAACATGATGGTAGTAGCCTTTATCAATTACCAAGGCGGTCTCAGGTCACGTTCCCTTCACAGTTTGGCTCGACGCCTCCTTCTATGTGCACAAGGCAAACTCCTCTCACTGAGAACAGTTCATGTGCTGGGCAGACTGAACCAGGGGGGAGACATGCTGTCCAGGAACAAGGTAACTCCAGGAGAATGTAAACTGCATCCACAAACGGTTCAAATGATTTGGTCTGTCTTTGGGAGGGCAAAGGTAGTCCTCTTCGCCTTAGAAGACAGTTTTCACTGCTCAATCTACTTTTCCATGATTGGCCCAGTGCTCACCTGTATGCCTTCCACTGGTTGCCCTCTTCCTCAGGTCATCAGACGGGTCAGGGAATGTTCAGTCCTCTTGGTGGCCACACTCTGGAGGAATCAAGATGTGGTTCCCCAAGTTGATTCAGCTGCTATCAACAGCCCCTTGGCCGATACCACTGAGGGAGGACCTTCTCTCGCAAGCGAAGGGCATGATTTGGCATCCCTGGCCAGAGCTGTGGAACCTTCATGTTTGGCCCCTCGACGGGAGCCTTTGCAGCTCCCCGCAAGTGTAACTAATACCATTTTGGATGCTGGAGCTCCATCTACTCTGACTGGTGTGCTACTTGTCTATAGCTGCTGGAGACTTGAGGGTGTGATTTGCACCCGTCTCTAAGTACATATTGCAATAAATTAAATGAAAGTCTGATAGTGAACACAAATGGCTCATTAAACTCGTGTTGTGTGGATGATGAGCTCTTGGAGTTAAAGCTAACGTTGTCATTTCCCTTTGCATCTCCAAGCTGAAATGATGATGACTCATCAGAGCTGATATTGCCCTTCACATAATATTCACACATAAAATTTATTTATGACCAGTGTCGTCTCAGCTGTTTTCTAATTTGGAAAATCTCTTTTTCATTGTGTCTTCCTGCTTTCCAATTAGTTCTGAAACAGGCCAAAATATTTCCCTCTCTGTCACAACGCAAATGTGACTTCCTTTAGATTTTTTGACACACACACATACATACACACACACACGCACACACAAACAAACACACACACACACCTGAATTCAGGTCCCATTCTCTCCATCCTGAACTTAATTATCAGTACAGCTTAACCATTACAGTCCAATATCCCCTGTTACGGAGACACAAAAGTCGCCCTTCTCTCCCTCTTCACCCTCTACCCTCTAAATTCATGCTGCTGCACAGAGATGAGGGAACGATCTGCACAATGCACCCTGTCGGATCAGTCTATTCTGTGCTTTAATTGGTTTGTCTCTCCTGAGAGGAAGCTCAGATCTACAGGTCTTCTGTGTGCAGTTTTTGCAGATAAATCGGAGCTCTACACAGAGGATGGTCAGTCAGAGAACTGCAGATTTCAACTCAACATCACAATCATCTGGTGGTGACAGTCTGTTAACTAGTTCACTCAGTTCAAAAAAAGACTCTCTTGTTGGGATATAAATCGACTTCAGTTGTTTTATGACTTTAAGTGCAGGTAAATCTGAAATCAGAAGTAAAACGGAGTAAAGCAGGTTTACACAGATATATAATAAAAATGCTACTAAAGCTGAAAGTATGCTCCTGTTGTCTGCTTGAACTAAAAAAAAAATTCACAATAAGGATTTTACAACAGAGTAAAAGTAAACGTATATATGGAAGGGTAGAAATGTCAAGTGTGTGTTATTTCACAGTGCTTTCATAAATGTTTTCAGTGTATTTCTGTGATTTTGCATGTCACATTGTTTCCCCTTTTTTATGTTTTTTCCCCCTTTTTGTTAGCAGGGATTTATAAATAGTTAGGCCAAATCTCAACCAGTTACTTCGGCCCCACTTTATATTAAGTGGCCTTAACTACTATGTACTTACATCAAAAATTAAGTACAATGTACTTATTGTGTTCATATTGTATTGCAAATCACTTTTGCTGCTATTGAGGTGGGATATGTGTAAGGTTAGGGACAGGTTTGGTGGTATGGGTAGGTTTAAGGGTGGGTTAAGGTGTAAGGGATGGGTCAACTGTGTAATTATAAATGTAATTACAGAAATTAATTACAGATGTAATTACATGCAGGTATTTTTAAAATATAAGTACAATGTAAAAACATGTACACAATAAGTGCATTGTACCAAATTATTAATTTAAATGTAAGTACATAGTTGTTAAGGCCACTTAATATAAAGTGGGTCCGTTACTTCCATGTCTTTTCTTGGTATCTTGGCAGAGTCAAAGTACCTAGTTTTACTGAAAGTTTTAATACATTCTCCATTTACATAGCAATCCTCCAATTTAGTTAGTTTTAGTGAAACTAAGATCAGCTTAGTTTGCCAAAGGTGTCTGAATGCTATAGTATTTCAGTAAATTTGTCATCTGAAGCTCCTCTTACAGCCCTTCCTCAGTAGAACAGGAGGTTTGTGGTGGCTCTTCTTTAGCTTGTTTAAAAATATGCACAGCTGCAATGCCAGCCTTTTTTTTTTAACCGTATCAACTGAAAAGTTAAAAGGTAGTGAATTGAATGTCAATGAATTTAACAAAATGCTAAGTCACAAACACAGCAGAGGTTCTGTGATATCAACAAAGACCTCCAGGAATGAATGATGGGATAGTATGTCCCAAAACAGCTACACTTTCTTTCTACATACACAAACCTATGCTCTTTTCCATTATTTTAGTTTGTAGCTACAGGTAACAGGGTTGCTGATGGTTTAACAATATTTGCTTATAGACCTTTACATATTCAGGATATAAAACTGCATAAAAGGTCCTTCAGAAAAAAACTTAATTTCTAAATCTTAGAAAAAGAAAAACATTGCAAAATGTATTCTGGTTAGAGATTTTGACAGTTTATTATGGGAAATTTGGATACTTTAACTCAAGGATTTATATATACACACACACACACAGGGCCGTTTCTAGGCATAGGCGAGCTAGGCGGTCGCCTAGGGCGCCACCAGCTGAAGGGATGCAAATGAGCGCATTTACTGGCACTTTTAGCAGGGTTGTGATAAAGAGTGGCACGGTCACCCTGAAATATGACTGCCGCCCCCACTGGATCCCCCAACAATATTGTGCTAGAGTACTGTCAATCTGACGATGCCTGTATGCCACTAGATCAGAGTGCTGTCAATTGCTGCCTGATTGTTGCATGCAGAGTTTGCATTTGGAGCGCTCAACAACACCGTTAGATCAGTGGGCTATGACAGTGCTTTGGCAAGCTAACACTATTTTTTGCCATGTAATAAAGCTAAGTTCAAAGGCCAGTTTAAAATATTGCTACAGTAAATAAAGTGCACAAAATCAGTATTTTGTTAAGGCAGTATTTGTGGCACATTTGTCCAAATATTTGTGGAATATTTGTCCAAAAGGTTTTTAAAGGATCAGTGTGTCATGTAATATTCCCATATAAACTTTAACATCCAATTTAAAAATATTTGTATAGTAAAATTCGCTAATTCACGAGATACATCCTTTATTAGACCACTTTGTCGAGTTAAATGCATTCTTACGGAGGTGTCGAAATGCTGAATCAATTCATTCACTTCCAACAGCGCTTAATGGGAGCAGCGTCACGTTATTTAAATAATAATAATAATAATAATAATTCATTACATTTACATAGCGCTTTTCTAGGCACTCAAAGCGCTTTACATTAAAGGGGACGTTAATGCGTTAACGAGTAGCAAATGATAAAGTAGCTGCATTGGTTACTTTTATGCCACTGATAAAGCTTTTAAATGTAGTTTGGGGTAAAAACGGGGTTTTATAGGTTTGACTGAAATAATAATGCAATAACTGACACTTTAAATCAATGTTTCAAGAAACAACAACAAAAAAACAGACAAAGACAAAAAAGTAGCCACTGATAATATCTAAACAATATGTAGTAGTATAGTATATAGTATCCAAATCAAAATGTAATAAAATTAATTTATGTGTGATTTATGTGTAAATTATGTGCAATGTCTTAGCCACTAGGGATTGTTACACAGGGTTATACAGCATCTAGTGGCAACACAATGATATTACAGATACTAAATTGTGCAAAATGTTTATCTTAACAGTCAATTTACAAATAATGCATTCAGATTTGTGGAACTCAACGCACTGAATATCCACAAATTAGTGTCGTTACTATGACAACCAATTTGAATGTGACAAGCAACTCGTATCTGTCTTTGAATGTGACAAGCAACTGGTGACTTGTGTGGGGGGGCAATAGGGATTTCGCCTAGGGCGTTAAAATGGCTAGAAACTGCCCTGCACACACAGACCTGTCAGTTTATCTTCTGTTCATGGGCCTGGAATTGATTGTATTCATTTGTGAATCCACTAGATGGCAACACTCATAGTTGGGTCATTGGTATGCAGAGGTACAAGAAGAAGAACCATAAAACTACAAGAAGAAAATGGAAAATACCAGCAAAACAGCAAAAGATAAACGCCAAAACAGATGGCAGAACTCAGTGTCATGTAATACATCTCAGAGCAGGTTTAGTGAAAATATGAAGCAAATTAATTTAATTATTTATTTTATTATTATTATTTTATTTGTTGTTGTTTTTTTTGTCCTTACAATGAAAGTCAATGGGGTTTAACATTCTTTTACTCCAAGCATTCTTCAAAATATATTCAACAGGTTGCCTAACCTGTGCTGGCAAAATGAGTCACAATGAGGAATTTTTCAAAAATGAGTTATTTTCATTCTCCAAATAAAAGACCTTCATAATTATGTATGCTTTGTTGGAATCGGACGAAAAATGACTGAGCTACACCCGTTTGATGTCGATAGAGTCAGCAAAGTCCATTTTGAGAAAAATTAAGTTAAAGTTTTCTGAAGGTTTCAAAGCAAAATCACCTGCAATGTTACATCTTTTCCTCCACTTCTTTTCTTAATAATAATTACTATATTAATAGTTACAATATAGCTATTTTTTATTTTATCTTTGTTATTATAAATGAGAACAGATGCAGCAACAAAAAAAACAGTAGAACAAATATAAGAAAAATAACAAATAGTGCAGCACCTTTTTCATTTTACATCTAAACAAAAGCATTCAAGAAAAACAAATAATCAAATTTAAAAATCCCTTTAGTGTGTTAATTACAAATAAATTGATTATTAAAACTACAAAAGCAGTTCAATCAAGAGCAGCGAGTGATTCCCTATTTAATTTTTTTGTTAGATTAGCATTAATGAGACAGACGGCCCATATATTAAGACTTAATGTAATGCACAGATCTAAAATAATGTTACACATCAGATGTTTTTCCTCAACAGTTCCCCAAACGTTCACTTAAGATATAACAGATTATGTTTGCGTGAATATTTAAATGCTGTAATTCTGTGTATACCTGTATGTGTGTATTTATTGGGATTGTGCAGTCAAAAGCGCCTTTATGCGGGTGCTTTGGATGACAGTCAGTGTGAGAAACGAGATGGAGAAAAGGTACTCCTCTCAGAAAACGTACAAATAAAGATAATTTTAGATGTTTAATTACTATTTGGAGCATTGGGATTGCTAGACGAGGGCTTAATGAACTTGTTGAGGCTTTGTGAAAACCTCAAATTTGACTAAAATCAATATTTTTCACTTTTTTGCATGTAACTCAGAATAATACCAGTTAATAACGTTACTTTTAAAACTTTTTCTTTGCCTATAATAATAATAATAACAATAGCCTAATAATAATAATAATAAGTACAGCGTTTTCTAGTCAAAAAATAAAAAAAATAGGAAGAGATCTGGTATCTTATCCTGCTGCGCTTAGTCACAGCCAATACAGCATAATCTTTTCTAGATTTTTGCCAAATTATAGGCTACTAAACAAAAGAAAAACATTTGTTAACGCTTAAAGGCATTAAAGTATTTTTTAAGATATTTAAAAATGTTTGCTGTTATGCGTTTAGGCTATAAAAACGTCAATCCAAAAACAAATAAATTTAAGGTGAAATTAATGCCTACCTCAATTGGTACAAATCCAAATGTTTCCATATTCGTGACGTATCTGGATGCTAAAATATTTTTTATTATGTAATAGGCTTTGTACTTCACTCACATCGACATCATCCTTCACATCGCCTATATCAGCACAGTGAGGCGGTGGTCACGCTGAACGCAACAGATTGTACAACGGAGAAGTGCAACTTTTTATGTTTCTTTAACCCTTTAGGCGCCAGGGTTTTTTGGAAAAAATGCTGGATTTTGACATCAAGATTTCAAAAGCTTGTGGCTTGAAAGGGCTTAAAGATAGAGATCTACTGTAAATTAGAAACATGTTGGACATGACCGAAAGGTTATGTGGGGTGTAAATATACTCATCTAATTAGCATATTATGACGTCATCAGGGGCGGCCATCTTGAATTTCATAATGTTCAGGAAATAGTAGATATTGAATTGATGTTTTAACTTATTTACATGTTTTTTTTTCGGTCTTATCCTCATTCCAAATGATCAGAAAAGAGGAAACAAGCAATAAAATAGGAGAAAGTACTAAATTATTACTATATTACAATACTATATAGTAGTAAAACACATGTGAACAGTAGCCTACTTTTTGATCAGTTCATCAGTAATATTCAGGAAAAAATATATATGGTGTGAGTGGATGTTTGAAGTTATGTGCATGAATTTTTTATTTTTTATCCTCATTCCAAATGATCAGGAAAAGAGGAAATCAACAGTAAAACTATTAGTAACTATAGTAAATTATTACTATATTACTGTGCCATAGTAAAATGCATGTGCCTATTTTTTGATCAGTTGACCAGCTATCTGCCCAATCAGGTATCTAGGTGACAAAGTTCATAGTTCTTGGGAGTATGGTACCTCTCACTGCATGGCACAGCGCACATACCTATCTCACACTGACTGCACCTGTACTTTGTAAGGGTGCAGCACTGGTCAAATCTTTCTCTGCTACATAACCAACAGGCTCATCAAAGCGTTTGATCCAGTCCTGATACACTTCTTCATGCAGGGGTGTCAAACTCAATTCCTGGAGGGCCGAACCCTAATTAAACACATCTGATCCAACAAATCAAGTCCTTCAGGCTCATTTGAAAACTACATGGTATGTGTTTTGGAGCAGGGTTGGAACACAACTCTGCAGGGCTCCGGCCATCCAGGAACTGAGTTTGACACCCCTGCTCTAATGCATTGCCATTGCGACGTACCTATGATGAATTTACAGCTGAGCACAGGCATTTCACGCGTTGGATGCATCAGCGTCACATTTGCATATCTGAATTCCTGATTGGTTGACAGCAAATTTCAAATATTAAATGGAACGATGAAATAACGTTATTAACCAGTTAATGGCTATTTCAAATTTTCGATTCTGTTCGGAACTATAACATTTGATTTTGTTTCTGTTTCTGGTTCTGTTCCTGTCAAAATTTCGTTTGTTTCCGGTTTTCATTTTCGTTCCTTGAACCGGTTCTGAGCCCTGGTAACAAATGATTGGCACAAACATATAGGACTTTAGAGTTTTTCCTAAGAAACTTTAGCACTTCCTTCGAAAATGAAATTTAATCACCGTGTCCTCAGCAGCTCAGAAGGAGGGAGTGTATGGAGATTCCTATGTTCATTGGTGCATCCTGAAACAACACTTGCAATGCCTCTTTGGCTCTGACATTTTTTGTATCTTTCCAGCAGCTACAGCAAGAAATCTGTGAAGGCGGATTGCTGCTTCTCACTCAGGGCGGGGTCTATGATAATAGGGCAGAGAGTGTCACAAATGGGTGGAACTTTTTCCCTATGATGACATCAATGTAGGTAGAAATCTGGAACCGCTCGTTTGGAGAGTGATGTCATCATCAAGTTCAGTTCAATTCTCTTCTAATAGTGTCTGTGCAGTCAAGTCAACAATGTTGCCAGAAATTGTGTCCCCAACTAAGCAAGCCAGAGGCGACAGTGGCAAGGAACCAAAACTCCATCTGTGACAGAAATGGAGATAAAACCTTGGGAGAAACCAGGCTCAGTCGGGGGGCCAGTTCTCCTCTGGCCAGACGAAACCAGCATGATTTGGGTTAATTCCAGGCTGCAGCACAGGTCAGATTGAGCAGAGGAATCGTCTGGTTCCCGTGGTCTTGTGCCGATGGATGACGAGGTCTTCACAGGGGATCTTTCTCTAGGGTTCGTCTAGTTGACATGGTCTCTGCTGACCTTCAGGGCTGTAGAGGTCGTCTCTAGGTGCTGATACACCATCTGATCTGGATACGGTCTGGATCTGGGTGGCTACGGTGACCTTGGAATAAGAATAAAACAGACTAATGTGTGCAACATTAGGTGCTGATTTGGTCCATAGATGTGTTGTCTGAGCTTGAGATCTTCTACTGGTGGGATTTTGTTGACCCGTGAAGGAAGTTTGTGCTTGTTGAGTGTTGATTGATCTCAGAGGGTTGTTAGGCACACATGCCACTCTGCTGCCATGACATTTTCCCATTGCTTTGGCATTTCAAAAATACCTGAATTTCAAATTTAAAGGAACCTTGTCTTGATACTTCAGCACTGAACATGTTTGCTCAAAGCAATCAAAATTTTATTGAAAATTAAAATGAAAATCACAGATTTTGTCAACTACACTTATTCGTGTAGGAAAATGAAAAGTCATCATCATTCTTCCCCAGATGAATCACTAGAGAGGACAAACGCAGTCGCTGGTCCCATGACCTGTGCTTGATGGGCTGTCATTTGGGGTTGTTTAACTAAATTACTGAATTATTGTTATTATTATTTATTTGTTTATTTTTGCCAAAAATAAATACATACATACATAAAAATAATAATGATAAAATATGAGAGAGAGAGAGAAATAAGGCATAATGAAGCCTATCGCATATATAGTGCGTCCAGCACAATACGGGTCTGGCCTTTTTATTTTGGATTCTGTACATATCCAAGATACTTCCCATGAATAAATGATTGTCTTGTATAATGCTACCTACCTTTGAATTATGAGTGATAAAGCATTCTTGCTGGTTGTGTTCAGGTAGAATGTGTTTGTGTATGGAGTGTTTCAGTGCTTTAGTGCATTTTGAAATGTTTGAACTGCTGTGTTAAGCTGCATGTGGAGAATGACGACTGTGTGCTGAGAAATACATATAACCAAAAGGCTTATTTTGAAGTGCTGTGATCTACAGCATTTTGGAGTATTAAATATATGTGAAAATTAGTAGATTTTTCTGTTCAATCTAGCAGGCTTTTGAGATGTGAATCTGTTTCTCTTCGCTAGTAATTATGGATGAGATCAGACCTCTATGGTTAGCCAGAACGAAATGAAAAAAACACCTAAAACCTGTAGCTAGGGGTGCGCCAATCCGATATTCAGTATCGGTCAGACGAGACCAATCCAAATCCGATTTTGTGCGTATACTACTCTGTGTTATTGTTAAGCCCTACGAAAGGCACAAAATCATTATAAAGCACCATAAAGTTTCCTTGCACTATATTTCAGGTGTTGTGAATATTTAAGTCATTAAATAAAAGTTTACGTAAACTCTTCTCTCCGCTGTGGCTGTCAGTCATCCTCCATTCAGCATTCAAACTGCGTGTCGCGTTCGGTTACAGTCAAGACGATAAAACTATCTCTAAGATGATTCACTGTTCCTACTATTATACTTGATCTGTAGATAAAGATCAGTGGTTTTGCTTAAAAGGACTTTATCTTGCTGGAGTTTAGTGCTGTTTCTAAAGCATGTTAATGTTACTTTCTACTGGGTGTCTGTTAGATCACTACAATAGAGAGCACTATGAATTGTTCTTCATGTGCACAGTAACTGAAATTTAAAACTGTTTAAAAAAAAGGCTCAATAAACTATCACACAGATATAATACACTACGCATCAAAATCCTCTTCCCTTTGTGCTTTGAACTTTTCTATGCGGAGCGCTGTGACTCCGTGTTGCTTCAAGCGCATCATTCTGCGCATAAGCACTTTGTGCCGCTCTCTTTAGGAGCCTTTCATGTTATAATACTTTTGCGCAATGAAACATTATTAATAGCCTTTCTTGTTGTCTTATCTATCATATGTTGCGGTCTCATTACTGTGCTATACATTTAAAATAAATGTCTTTTAATTTGATAGTATATTAATTAATATATAAATATAATAGGCTACTTGTTTTTCATTAATGTATTTTACAACAATACAAAGAGAAATGTTTAACATTTTACCAGATTTAGCCCTACACTTATTCACATTTATTTGTTCCCCACTAAATAATGTTTTTGTTTTTCAAGGCAAGGCAAGGCAAGTTTATTTGTATAGCACATTTCATACAATTCCTCCCTGGTGCCCTTTTAGCTAAACACAAAACGTCTTTCAAACAATTATTTACTACGGTATTTGATAGATGAATGTGTGAAGGTGTGTTTGTGTGTGTGAGCTGCTGCAAAGACACCAGGAGGATTGTTTGAAGCCATCAAAAAATAATCTCAGGGAAGACAATATTCAGAATGACAGCTGGAGGCTGTGCTGAGGGTCAAATTAGTGACTGTACACTTATAACAGTATGAAAATGGATTTTAGACTGAGATACAGTACCAAGTGATATTACATTGTAGCTCAAATTAGTCTCATGAAAAAGAACCTTTGAAACATCTGGTGAGTGTAGATGATGATTTCTGAAGCACAGATTGATGCATGTAACTGACAGAATAAAGCGACCAGCAGAAATGAATGAAAGAATGTAGCCAAGCAGAAGTTCTCTTGGTCGTCTCCTCTCATGTTTCATGTTTATTTGTGTAGTGCTTTCACAGTACAGCTGTACAGAAATATATGCCTCAGTGTCCTGATTGTCTTAAACTCCCAGTGAACAGCTTTACAGGGAAACAAGCTTTAATGTCTTCAAGCAGCCACAGGCGACTGTGGCAAGAAAAAAACTCTGAAAGATGTTTAGGTAGTGAAGAACAAACGAACTTTGAGAGGAACTGAACTCTTCTGGGGGAGCTTGTCCTCTTCTGGCATTAAATCAATGTCTCTACAGCAATATAATTTAACTGTGTGCAACGTGTAACATGAGTTGTCTGTTCATTGAACAGATCAAGCTCTGCAGTCCAACATTATGTAGGCAGTGATTAAACCGTAAGCTAAGACAACAAAAACAATCAGAGCGCCTAGTTATCACTAGTTTTATTTTGATTTCCCGAGTCCGCTATTAGCAAACAGCCCGCTAGCATCGCCAGCGTGGTCGCCGCTAATCTCGCTTACATTACTAATACTCTATTCACACACATTACCATTGTTTTACTCACTGTTACTTGCTTTAATGGCAGATGTGTGTCTACCTTTGAGTGCAGGTGAGGACACGTTCGAGCTGCATTCAGTGCTGCTCGAGCTGGAAGCCGTGGAGAAGCAGATCCGCGACCTGGTGGAGAGGCAGACCCAGATGAGAGAGCAGAGAGCCGCGCTGGAAACATCCCGGGCTGACGCTCACAAGTCGGAGGTAAGTATACAGCGCGCTGCTAATTCTCCCACCACCTCTACTCCGTGTGTTTCTCTGCACAGGCCCGGTGCACCCAGGACGCGATCTTCCCAGATGTCCTTCACTCCGTCGCCGGGACACCACAGACCCTGGGTGCACCCGCCGCGGAAAACGCGAGCCAGGCCCCGGGCGACGACCTCTTCCTTTCCGCCGCCTCCGGTCTTCGAGATATCCACCCGGAACCACTTCGCTCCCCTCCGTGAGACGGAACGTGACGCTGTGATCATTGGAGAATCCATCGTCCGGCACGTCCGTGCTACGTTAGCTGAAGGTAAAGTGCACACTCACTGTTTCCCTGGTGCTCGTGTTCTCGATGTTTCTGCGAAAAGCTAGTTCATGCATTCATGACCTCTAGACTGGACTATTGTAATGCACTGCTAGGTGGTTGTCCTGCATCTTCAATAAACAAGCTACAGGTAGTCCAAAATGCAGCGGCTAGAGTCCTTACCAGGTCAAGAAAATATGATCATATTACCCCAATTTTACAGTCTCTGCACTGGCTACCTATTAAGTTCCGTATCAGTTACAAAATATTATTACTTGCCTATAAGGCCCTTAATGGGTTAGCTCCTGCGTACCTAACTAGTCTTCTACCACGCTACAATCCATCATGCTCCCTAAGGTCGCAAAACTTTTGGTGGTACCTAGGATAGCAAAGTCGACTAAAGGAGGTAGAGCATTTTCGCATTTGGCTCCCAAACTCTGGAATAGCCTTCCTGATAACGTTTGGGGTTCAGACACACTCTCTCTGTTTAAATCTAGATTAAAGACACATCTCTTTGGCCAAGCATTCAAATAATGCATCTCATAATCTTCTACTGCAGTTATATCTGATCAAATGCACATTATTATTCTTTAGTTTGGGTTAAACAAATCAATTTTGCTTGGTTGGAACAGCAGCTACGCTAATTATATCTCTATTTGTTTCTCTGTTTCTGCTGGGATTGACATCCCGTGGTAACTAGGATTTACACAAGCTTCAGTCTGGATCCAGAACACCTGAGAAGAGATGATGCAACCCCTCAGAGGACCTCAGATGATGCCAACCCTGAAACAACATACAGAACTACCACATTTTGCTATAAGTTTGATTGCATCATATAATAATTGCTGATAATAGTGTTCATCGTCTGTTTTATTACGTCTTAAATTGATTTTTCCGTACATTTCTGCCACATGTACATTAATTGACAGTCACCACTGATAAGCTACCACTAAATATTGTAGAAACTTAATTTGCTGTAAAGTTACTTTGCAATGATTTGTATCGTGAAAAGCGCTGTACAAATAAACTTGACTTGACTTAACTAATGATTGGTAATCTTTGAGCTCCATCTGAACTGAATATACAGATGCAGACAGCAGTAGAGGAGCGTCGTCATGCAGTGAACTATTTTACCAGCACTGCTATACTACTGCACTCATCTGCTTCATCTTCACTCTGTGATTTTAACACTAAATCCCACTGGCAAAGCAAAATCTATAAACGCTGCTGCAGAGAGATTGAGGGAACAGATAGCAGTGTGTTTGTAGGACTAGAGCCGCACTTGACCGTGATTGAAGTGGGCCTCCCTGTCTCACTCTCAGTCTCTGTCTTGTTCTGAAAACTATATTGTGTTTATTTATGGATGTATATGTGCATATGTAATGTTGCATTTAGCACCCTCACGTGAGATGAATGAGTAAAGGAGAATGAGGGGTCATGATGATGAACGGACAGGTGGAGTGTCTGTGGCAGAAAGAAGACTGACATTTTTCAGACCTCCTCATCCTCCTCCGTCTCCTCCGTGCTGTTTAAATATGCAGTGTGTAATGAAAAGGTGAATAACTGTCCCTCCGCAGGGAGTGAGTGAGACTCAATATTGACTGGCCTTAAACAGCAGGGTGACACCTGGCATGTCTTGTCCTGTGGGCAGCTTTCTGTGAGACGAGCATCTGGAGAGCAGATCTCTACAGCTGACCGCATCTGAACCCGGTCCTGAGGGCTTAAGCTATCAGTCCAGTGCAGGAGGGACCGGCCCAGTAGCTGATGACCGCAGGAGTGTGTGTGTGTCAGTGAACACCGGTGAAGCTGATGGCAGAGCAGGATCACATTCCGACTGGTAACCCGCTGCGTGAGCGATGCATTTATTCTGCCAGGTGACTCACAGACAGAAATAATTGGAGGAATTAACTAGCTGCAATAGAGGCCAGTGTCAATAATACATAAGAAATATAATGGAGTCTGTTTGGCTGTAACAGAGCACACCTGCTGTTTCCTCCGGTTTATAAGCTGAAGCTTTGTTTCATTAGCTTTTGAAAAGAAAGGCATAATTAAGCATCTCTATTTCTGGAATCTTTATTTCTAAAGGTGAAACACCTTTCAAACCATTCTGTCAATCATCAACACAGCGCTTTACCTACCAGCAACTTGAGTTGTCAGCTTTTTGTTTTTACCTGCTGCAAAAGAGGTTCATTTTCTTTATGGATGATTTTGCACATTTGAATTGAATGTACAGTACCATAAGTCACTTTGGATAAAATTACCTTTCAGATGCATAAATGTATCAGAGGTTTCAGTGTCTGTAAACCTGAATAAAGCTCAGCAAACTTATATCATTACCAATGCTAACATGATGTCCAAACTAATTTCATTTGACTTTATAGTGTTTTCCAACATATGTTTGGAGAAAAGAGACTCAGCTGTCTTCACTTCTCCTATCACAGAGGTGATCTCATGTTCCTCTCTGACATCGCAGCTCATCACCTCAAACTCAGCATTCACAACACAGACTTCCTTATGTTCCTGGTTCAAACTCCTCCAGCCCTCGTCATCATGGTTTGTGTAAAACTTGTGTGACCGACTGAACTGTCAGAAGTGCTTTTGTAGGTTTGCTTTATTTTACAAAGGTTCAATTATCTGCTTACTTTACCACTACGCCACCGATCTTCAGCATTCTGTCAAATATTTGTGTAGAATTTATCATTTTATCAGTGATTTCTTCAATATATGTGCTAGTTTCTTGACACACTCTCTTTCTTCCAGAATAAAATAATTTACATTCTGATCAATATTAATTATTATTTTACGTACATTGAGCATCAGGGTTTATTTTGCGATAATGAGTGACTGAAGGTGCATTATCCCTTTTCCATATTTGCTTTTCTTCTTCCACACATAGATCCTATACTCAAAGACAGATGTATTTACCAGGACAGATTACAGCCTACAGGACTTTCATTTAAATTTGGATTTCACGTTTGATTCAGTCACATGGAGCCGCTGGCCTCACGGGACCGCCAGTCGTTCGTATGCAGAAAAGAATTACGATAAGGGTTGTGTTAGAATAAAATGTTTAAAGATTATTTTAAAAAGCTTTCGCCCCTCAGGCCAAGCCTTCATATCAGGACAGAGCAACTGGGAAAGAGATTTGAAGGTTTAGGCAGAACAGGCAGTAAGAAGGATGTCTGGTTTTCATGGGATGAGTTTTATTCGAGGACGTCAGCTGTACATGTTTTACACACAGTACGTGTGCATGACATCTGACATCTCCAAAAGCACTGATGTGTCCTTTGAATTGTGTAGGTGTAGGAAACTCTCAGGCAGTGATGGACAGCTGGTGTCAAAGGACACTGTTCGGGAGACAGACACACTCTGTCAGTTTAAATCTAGATTAAAGATCCATCTCTTTAACCTGGCTTACACATAACACACTTACACATTTCTATTACTCAAATCCGTTAAAGGATTTTTAGGCTGCATTAATCATGTCAACTGGAACTGGGAACACTTCCAATAACATACGATGTACTTGCTACATCATTAGAACAATGGCATCTACGCTAATATTAGTCTGTTTCTTTCTTATTCCGAGGTCACCGTAGCCACCAGATCCAGTCTGTATCCAGATCAGATGGTCACTGCAGTCACCCGGATCCAATACGTATCCAGACCAGATGGTGGATCAGTACCTAGAGAGGACCTCTACAGCCCTGATTTTCAGTGGAGATCAGGACAACTAGATGAGCCCCAGAGACAGATCCCCTGTAAAGACCTTGTCTCAGACGGCCACCGGGACAAGACCACAGGAACCAGATGAGTCCTCTGCACAATCTGACTTTGCTGCAGCCTGGAACTGAACTGCTGGTTTCGTCTGGTCAGAGGAGAACTGGCACCCCGACTGAGCCTGGTTTCTCCCAAGGTTTTTTCTCCATTCTGTCACTGATGGAGTTTTGGTTCCTCTGGCTTGCTTAGTTGGGGACACTTAATTTCCAGCGATATCGTCGACTTGATTGCACAGACATTATTTAAACTGAGCTGAGCTGGATGATGACATCACTGAATTCAATGATGAACTACCTTTAACTGAAAATTGAGTGTTTACTATTGTCCTTTTGTATTGACACACTATTTTCCTATTTTGATACTGTAAAGCTGCTTTGACGCAATCTGTATTGTTAAAAGCACTATATAAATAAAGGTGACTTGACTTGACAAGACTGTCATTACGAAATAATTCAAAGCATTTCAATGCCATGTAAAGCTGAAACAGTCAGGTTTAACTGCTGCTTGCTGTTAAATACCACGAGTGTCCCTCATTTGGCAGTTCACTCCGGGTTAATGGATGTTACGCTGGGCTAAAGTTCAGCAAGAAACTGTTGCTATGTTACCCTGGACCGCGATGCAACATTAGTTTTGGGCTGGTCTCTCTGTGTCTTGCATTTTGTATTGGCCTGGGGAATGATGCGGCTTTCTAAAGACCGTTAACACCCTTCCCAAACTAAAGGCACAAAACCAGCATTTCAACATTAAGAGAGCGCATGGGCAACAATGAAGACATATAAATCTATTAGTTGCTTTCTATACACCTTCAGAAGGCAGACAGATGTTAATGAAATCAGGAAACAACATTAACAAACATGTACTAAAGATGCTGTCATCAGGAATTAATGTTTTATGCTACATAATTACTCAAGATTTTGTCATGAAAACAAGTACTTGTAAAAAAAATAATAATAATAAAAAGTTGTATTATTAAAACTATTTTAATTCTGTTTATTTTTTATCTATTTTCTGTCATGTTTGTGTGTGTATGTTCATAGTTTGACATCACCATGTTTAAAATGGGCATGTAAATAAAGAATTGAAAACTTAAAGATGGGAGTGATTAAAAAGAAATTAAATAATTATACACAATTTCTTTTTTGCTCAGTGCATTTGCTGGTCATTTCTGGAGCTCAGTGGAAAAAAAACAAATTTTTAGTGTGAGTGTCTTTTGAGACTGATGCTTTCTGGGGCAGGTAGAGTCTCGTATATCTGGAAAAAAACAGATCATCATCCCTACACCCCTGTAGATTGGCTGATTTTTAAACTTGATAATAATTGACATTATTACTGTTATGGTCTTTGAAGTCATTGGATTTAATGTTAAAGAGCAAATTAACAATTTACTGCTCAGTAACTAGACACAAACACAGAGACGCTCTAGTCACCTGTGGGCCTTTCACCTGTAACTAATCAACATAAGCCTGTAACTGTCCTCACAACACACACACACACACACACACACACACACACACAGACAGCGTTTGTGGAGGGATGCAATCTTATATGCTAAATCATTTAAATCTTGTTTGAACTCAACACACGTCAACATGAACAAAACAAGAGAAACATTTTGTTTATATAGTGCTTATTTCACAACACAAGCAGCTTAACAGAATGATATTGCAGTGATAATGACTTAAATTCCATTTAAAGATGCCTTAAAGGGGTGGTTGATTGCGATTTCACTTTTTAAACGTTAGTTAGTGTGTAATGTTGCTGTTTGAGCATAAACAATATCTGCAAAGTTATGAAGCTGAAAGTTCAATGCAAACGGTGATATCGTCTTTTAAATTTCTGGCAGTTTAATGCCTACAAAAACGGCTCGTAGGGACTACAATAAGTTACTTCCTGGGTTCATGACATCACAAACCCAGATAAACCCCGCCCTTGGGAAAAGGCAGCAAAGGGGGCGATGCCGTGCTGCGCTGCTTTAGAGAAGAGGAAGAGAAAACTAGAGGTGCACGTAAAAATCTGTTAATATATGAATCGCGATTCTGTCTTCTAACGATTCTAATGGATTCACAAGTCAAGTCAAGTCACCTTTATTTATATAGCGCTTTTAACAATACAGATTGTGACAAAGCAACTGAACAGCATTAATTAGGAAAATAGTGTCAATAATGCAAAATGACAATAGTAAACACTCATTTTAAAACTGAAAAAGGATGGTGTATAAAATTGATTTTAAGATAAAAAATTAGACGACAAAGAATTAACTTGACGGAGCTCAAACTCAAACCACACGGCAGCAACAAACAGGAAGTGACGTATGCTGTGACATTACACGACATTACAAGTTTAAAAATCAATGTTCAAAATCAGTGGTTCTTAATACTGTTCCTCGCGTCCCCTGCTCTGCACATGCTCTGCATCTCTCTCTCTCTCTCTCTCTCTCTCTCTCTCATTCAGCTTAGCTCTGACAATGAACTTTTCCAATTATACACTTATTTTCACATAGCTATGAGAAGCATTAAACATGGATGCACATGTGGTTGCTGTACTGTATTAAAGTTTTATTCAGGATAAAACCGTATATTAAAAGCTAACATAAGCGTTGTTTACAATACAACCGGAGCACATGCCACTGAGGAGAGGGGCGGGACGTTTAGACGCGCACTAGAGACGGTTGAGCCAATCACAACACACTGGGCTAGCTAACCAATCAGAGCCCATCGCCTATTTCTGAGGGAGGGGCTTCATAAAAAACAGGAAAAGATCGGCCCGTTTCTCAGACAAGGGACAGAGCTGTGTGGAATAAAGGTAAATTATGTGAAAAATAATGTTTTTTTTTTTAAACGAAGCATTAACACATGTTAGACTGCACCCCATGAACACAATCAAGCCTAGAAAAAACTCAGTGAAACACCCCTGATATTTTTTCTTTAAACCCTTGTTAAGACAAAGGTGACTGTGGGAAGAATTGAAAACCTCCATAGTGTTTGGTTTTGTCTGCAGAATTGTGCAGCCTAATGGACGAATGACAAAGGGTTCAGACTTCACACTGAGAAGATCTGATCTCACAGAAAGCCGCACTTTCAAATGTTTTATTTGATTATGTGTGTGCGTGTGTGAAAGTGTGTCAATTTCTGATTTGCAAGATACATGCACAAAACATGACATCAACCCTAAGAAGAGAGAGCAGAGGAACAGACAAGGATGCCAAACATATTCAACATCAAAGCCGACGGCTCTGAGTTCAAGGGTTGGAATCAAAGGTACAAGTCGTAGAGCTGATGATGTGATGAATAAAAGATCTCTGTCTGTCTGTCTGTCTGTCTGTACAAGCTGTAGACTTGTTCTAAGTTTTTCTGTCTGATTTAGATTGTGAGAACATTGTTTATGCTCTTTATTTAAAGGATTGGGAAAGATGGAGGAGTAATATAGATCCGCTTCCCTGCTTACAGAGATCTTCGTGATTTCCTGGAATGTTTGAAAAATCTGAATTGTAATTTCTGTCTGTATGTTTTTGCAGGTGAAGCTCTGAATGCGTACCATGGGGTGGAACGGGACTTTAAATCTGATTTTCAGTGGTGGACAGTAACGGAGTAGCTTTACTTCGTTACTGTACTTAAGTAAATTTTTAAAGTATCTGTACTTTACTGGAATCGTTTTATTTTGAGTAACTTTTACTTTTACTTCACTACATTCCAAAGCATAAGATCGTACTTTTTACTTCACTACATTTCATAAAACATATCGTTATTCCTTATAATATATCACACGCAGTAGCGGTGTCTGATTCATGAACGAACTGATTCTTTTAAATCGGTTCGCAAATCGCACCAAACGATTCATTCACGAATTGGAATGATCCGATTGCAGCTGTTCTCGAGTCGACAACTCGCTGATTCAAATGAACCGTTTAGTGCGAGTCTCCAGTGAACTGAATTCACAAGTAAGAACTGGGAGATCTTGTGAGTGCTCGCGCGTCTGATGCTGCTAAAAGTAAGTAACTAATGTCGAATTTTAGGATTAATTATTGTAACTGAAAATCATATTTAGGTCAAAACTGTCAGTTGTTTGTGAACTAAATCTGCTGTAAAGGGTGATCTATTTAAGCCCACTGAAATGCTTGAATGCAGACACATCAACATTGGTGTCTCTATTTTATGTTAAAAAACCCCCCGAAACATTCAAGTATCAAGTATCACATATAAAGTACAGATTTCAAGTATCTGTACTTTACTGGAGTCATTTTATTTTGAGTAACTTTTACTTTTACTTCACTACATTCCAAAGCATAAGATCATACTTTTTACTTCACCACATTTCATAAAACATATCATTACTCCTTATAATATATCACATGCTCTGACACGCAGAAGCGGTGTCTGATTCAAGAACGAACTGATTCTTTTCAATAAACAGTGGTCCTGCTAGGTTCCGATAAGATGTGAGTTCCAGCGCTCCAGAACATCCTAAGTTACGTGCCAGGTTTCGGCCTTGTCCTTTTACTAAATAAAATAATTCATGCGCGTTCATATTCCCCGCTGCCTTAACATTAACAGTTTTATTAAAATGCTACGCATTTAGCCCTGTCTGACGTCTGTTTTTATATTGTTTATCAACAGTATGCATTTTTATATTGTTTGGATTAACTAGCCGAGTAGACAGATATGGATGTTTGTACATAACCATACTGAAAATAAGTAAATATTGTTAGCTGATGCTAACTGTCTAGCTAACAAGCTTACTGTTGCTAAGTTGAGGTAATTTTTAGATATAAAGTCCAAATATTTTTATTCAACCACTTAGATAGATTACATCTGAGGGAAAAAGAAAGGATGTGATGTGATGTTCAGAACATGGTAACTACAGTAATTATCAAAGTGGGAAGTGATGCCCTCTGGGGGCATTTGGCCAGGGGTGTTTTTACACAACAGACAAGGTTTGAGAAGAAACAAATCATTAGGAAATTATAATTATATTTTCCTTAAAATGTTCTTCCTAACTTTATTCTCATGTCATATATCACTGTGATGTTCTGCAAAACAACAAGCTTTAAAACACTTGTTTCTTACTGGTGAAAATCAGATGGTCAGATCTGTTTACTCTCAGGTACATCACAGTGTAAGCTTCACAGTGAACATTACTACATCACTCTCGTCAACGTAGTCCATATCAACAACAACAAATATATCTTGACTCCATATAGTTATTTTGGGAAAATCCCAGGTATTTTGAGCAGTAGGATTATAAAAAATATGAGCTAATATAAATTTAAATTAAGTAGCCTATATAAAATTTATTATTTTTATTAAAATATGACTTTTTTATATAAAAACATACTTTTTACTTAAGTACATAACAAATCGAGTACTTTTGTACTTTCACTCGTGTAAAATTGAAAAAGAGTACTTTTACTGGAGTAATATTTTATTATACGTATCTGTACTTTTACTCAAGTACTTGATTTGTGTACTTCATCCACCACTGCTGATTTTCACCTCCCAGATGTTGAGTGACGGCTTGAGGGCATTTTCACATCTTTTGTCCATATGGCAGCATCTGCTCGGTGCTGTACTTCTCATTCTTTAACACACATGATGGGAGATTGTCCGATAGCAGCACATTCTGACTGTCGTTTGACATTTAGCCGATGTAAAAGTTGGTGAAGCAATGTGTGACGAGAGGGGCGGGGCCGAGAGCCGTGGGAACGGAGTGAGGCCGGTGGAGTAAATGCTAATGCATGACACCTGCGCCACTCACCGGTCTCGAGTCCCACAGAGGAGCTCCGGAAGGATAAAAAGAGGAGTGACGACAGTGTTGGAGGAGAGAGGACCAGGCCTGGACTTTATTTTGTGTGCGGCAGTCGTCCGCGAGGGGCTGCCGCTTTACTTTCATTTTGTGTTTGTTTATTTTATTATTAAAGTTTTGTTCAAATGTTCGCCGGTTCCCGCCTCCTTCCTCCCGGTTTTCAGCACCAATATAACAAAGTTCGTAGGCACGGGAAGAAGGAGGCAGGAACCGGCGATTATTTGAACAAAACTTTAATAGAAGGTGTTGTCCTCCTCTGTTTGCTGGCAACCAGCTGCAGTGATTAGTGCAGAAATGTGTACATGCAAAAATCTGCTGAAACAAAAATAGGAAAAAAAACACCAAATAATATAATTAGAGCAGAAATGTCCAGAGGAGAGCCTGCTCTGAACATTTCACTGGAAAACACTACAAACAGAAAATATACAAGGCAGAGACAAAGAAAGATTCTAGAGGACTAAGTGAAGATAGGGAAATCCAAAGGTCTTTTCAGAATGACAGTTTTTAGTACATCATGCAACTTAAATATCTAAATTGACTTCATATAAGAGGAATCTGCAATAGACTGGCCAACCATCCATCCAGGGTATTTCCCTGCCTGGAGAACGAATGGATGACAGAAATTTAATTTACACAGATTAAAAAATATATAGATATAAAAAATAAAAATCAAGTTCTGGGTTGTACCACCTCAACTGAGACCTTTGGGATAAAAGCCCAGCCAATGGAAACTAAATATTCTGTGTTGAGCGGTGCTTCAGGTGTCACATCAGAGCAGATAAAGGACAGATATTTCACAAGAACCCATACTTGAGTGAAGTGTTGTCTCATGAACTCATCTCATTGCGATTGGATGGCTGATTCATAGTGTTTGTGTTCTTTCTTCCTATGTGCCGATGCTGTTTGTGTTCATTTGTTGTGGAATGATTTGTTGTTCTCTTTAGGCAGCCAACAATTTCTTAAATCAGAATAATATAATATAATAATTTTCTGTTTAAGAGCAAATTCAAGCTGTTCCATTCTGAAGGAAACCAATCAGGGTATCGTCCGATCATTCGTTTTTTTATTTAATATTGAAATGTGAAAAACGTTTTTCGTTTGTTCGAGAAAAAAAAATCAAGAATTTGGCTTCATTTTCACCAGCTGAGGAAATTCAACCTGCCACAGGAGCTGCTGAAACAGTTCTACTCAGCCGTCATCGAGTCTGTTCTGTGCACTTCAATAACTGTCTGGTTTGGTTCAGCTACAAAATCAAACATCAGAAGACTACAGAGAACGGTTCGGACTGCTGAAAGGATTATTGGTGCCCCCCTGCCTAACCTCCAAGAACTGTATGCATCCAGAGTGAGGAAAATGGCTCAGAAAATCACTCTGGATCCATCTCATCCAAGCCATCTCCTTTTTGAACTTTTGCCATCTGGTCGGCGTTACAGAGCACCGAATACCAGGACAGCCAGGCACAAGAACAGTTTCATCTACCTCATGAACAGTTAATGTTCTCCCATTGTGCAATTAAAGTACAGTATGTGCAATAACCTTATAATTATTTATCACCCTAAACCCTAGTACATCCCTACAGCTTATTTTATTTTATTCTATTCCTATTCCATCTATACCACACTTGTACATACAATTTATTCTTTTTTTGTGGTTTATATTTATGCATGTGTATTTTATTCACATCTTATTTTATTATCTGTGTGTTGTTGTTGTCTCCGTGTACTGGAAGCTTGTGACACTATAACAAATTCCTTGTATGTGCAAACATACTTGGCAATAAAGCTCTTTCTGATTCTGATTCTGATTCTGACTTTTCGTTTTTACATTCAGAGATAGAAAACGAATAAGCAACTTGAATATTCGATCTCTACATGTGGGCGGGAATGAAATGCCCCTCTCCGCTGATTGGTCAACCAAACATTTAATTGTTCTAAAAAACATAATAAGAGTCCTCCACTCCTATGGTTTCTTAACGTGTTTATTTCTACTACATTTTATCTCTTTCATCAAACAGCCAGATTAACGAATGGCTTGTCACAAACCGTATCGAGGCAGAGCCTAGACAGAGCTTTCTTTTGTGTAGGCATAAATTCTGTAACTTACCCGTAAAATATTAGTTTATAAATATTAAATATGAATTTACTTCGCACCTGCACTCACAACTACCTACTAGCCTACATCTTTGGCACACCGTCTGAATTATTATAGCTAACCACCTATTAAAATCTGTGTGGCAAATCTGCGCGATGCACTGCAGCGTGGGAAGAATGTATTGTAGACAAGTGCAGACCACTATTAATTTATGTGAACAGGTAGTTTTAGGCAATAAACTGAGTTTATTTAATTAATATTGAGTATTGGCCAGCTAACTGATGGCATACAAAATTGTTAATTTCTCTGCCAACTAAACCCTAGTCACAGAACCGTGGTGTGACTGACTCGCAGCAGGCACATAGAGTGGTGTATCATTCCTGAATGAATCAGAGTCTTTGAAAAACCCATTAGTTATTCATATTTTTGTATTAAAAATATTGTATAAAACATTAATCTCATTTCATTATACATTTGTAATTGCTATGTAAATGCACGTACAGCTGTCTGATCAGCATTAAACTAAATACATCTAAAAGCATCTTCAGATGCAGGTTCTATATCACTGAATACTGATTTAATTGGTAACAGCCTATTGTCATATTATTCTAATTTATTTGATGTAAGAATTTAACATTAAAGATTACATACAAAAGGTAAAAGGTAAAAAAAAATAAAATAAATAAAAAAATAAATAAAAAACTGAAAATCAGTTGCCCCTTATTGGAAAGTTAATTTCTGACACTGGCTTATTTACATAAATTGATAGTGGTCTGTGCTTCACTACAGTACATTCTCCCCGCGCTGCAGTTTGTTGCGCAGCTTTGCCACACAGATTTTGATAGTTGGCTATAATAGATCAGGCGGTGTGCCAAAGGACCAAAGGCTCTGCCTCGGTACGGTTTGTGTCAAGCCGTTCATTAATCTGGCTGTTTGATGAAGAGAAAGAGATCAAATGTAGTAGAAATAAACACGTTAAGAATCAATAGAAGCGGAGGACTATTATTATGTTTTTTTTTCTATGACTATTATTATGTTGTAATGTTTGGTTGACCAATCAGCGGAGAGGGGCGTTTCATTCCCGCCCACATGTAGAGATCGAATATTCAAGTTGCTTATTCATTTCTATCCCTGAACGTAAAAACGAAAAATGAAGCTGGATTCTTGATTTTTCATTTTGTTTGAACAATTGAAAAACAAAATATGTGAAATATATATTTTTCAGATTTCAATATTAAATAAAAAAACGAATGATCGGAAGATACCCTGATTGAAACCACATGGAGCTTTAGGGCTCCATAAGTGGACAAAACTAGTACTGCAGCTTTTATTCTATCAACTACTACAGTGTAATAGGAGTAAAAACAAAATAATTCACCTCCCATTCCTCTCTCACACACACACCCACACACACATGTGAAATGTCACTCTTGGCCTCCCAATCAGGTGAAAATGAATTAAGAAGAGCAGCTGTCGTCTGCTCGGAGTCTGATAAGGACCTGCTAGCGCCTCATGGCATTTCGTCAACACACACACACACACACACACTGTATTCACTCAGAGGAACAAACACACACAGCTGTGATTCAGAGACCAATGGCGACCCTCAACACTCGACTAATATGTCCAACATTAACATGTATCACATCCAACAGAGAGTGCTGAAACGGCAAATTATATGAGAGCAGAGATGGGCTACAGCAGCTCAGATAGATGTATTTAAATGGATCAGTTCAGATTTTTCCCCCGGACAAACTTGGCTAACAAGACAAATGAATGAGGTCAAATATTCAAGAGAATGACAAAAACAAAAGGGAAAGCCAAATGTGGCCTAAGTCACCCGATGCAGAAGGTCAAAACAGTGGCCCAAAGCCCAGAGAAGTGACCTGGAAATATGCTTGCCAATGAAACACAACTGAACTTAAGTTCAAGAGCACAAATTCAGATTGAAGAGACACCTTCGGCCATTTAACATCCTAATGATGTGCCCTATATTCTTATAGTCTGATCTCCAATAGAGGGAAAATCTGTGACTGTGTCCAATCCATTCTCATGAGATGATTTCCTCCAATCACAAGATCAACAACATTTTACACATCATGTTTGTGAATCAAATAGCAAACGTAGACCATATGAGATATGAATGACTTCTGCCATAAAAAGGGACAGAACTATGTGCAAAAGGGAATAATCAGATAAAAATCAGATAATGCAAATATAAATATATAGGAGGAGAAAAACCTAAAATATATATTTTTAAAAACTTGATAAGGCCATTCGTCCAGTGCATTAAACAGAATGAGCATTTTAAATAGCTGCAAAACAATGTTTTCCCTGGTGTTTGGACCTGTCATTGCCATTATACTTGCTGTACTGTTTTTATATATTTGCTTTCACCACACTTTCTTTGCACTTATAGATTGTAAGTATTACTTGTAATATGGTCACTTACGACTGCTTAACTGATGAATGTATAACTTAATCAAAGATCACAATGACTGTGGATGGGTTCTGTAAACACTAAATCATTCACTCTTAGCCAGTGTCCTCTGGCTCAATGAGCTCTGAATGCTAACGAATCTTTCAATAGCTGCTCTTTTGATGTCAAATGAAGCAGCTTTACTGGCTGGAACAAAAAAACATGGAGGTCCAGAACAAAATTGGATGCTCTCTAGCTCAGCGCTCGCTGTACACCAGTGGACATCACAGTGGTCACCGGCTCGGGGAATTGAGTTATTGATCGCATGGATGCTACAAATAACTTTCAAGGAGAAACAACAAACGGCAGAACATCCCAACCCACCCTGCACTCAGAACAGGTGCTGAAGCTGAAACATAGATCCAGTGTTTCATTTGACCGCCTCACATTAAACAAATCATCTCTCATCTCATCTCATCTGCAGAACAGCAGTGAGAACAGCTTCTCCACGTTCTGTTCCTAATCTGATCCCTTGTTCTCTGATTAGAGGGCCTGAAAGTCACATCCTCAAGGCCGGACATCAACATCTGCTCACGTGTTCTGGAAAGCATGGATGGCCCCACAGATGCCAGCTCCTGGTTACTGCACATCTCATTAGCATAAAGACACCTGTCAGCATCATGAGCTCTCGGGGCCCGTGAGCACGAACACTTCAGAGTTTACAGTCACTAGCTGTGCAACTGATGGCAGGTAAAACCAACGTGTGTCTCCATGGTAACAGGATGCCAATCTGCATGACTATTGTCAAGTCAGTTTTATTTGTGTAGGGATCGCTGGTTCCAGTCGTCTGTGTGATGGCTGTGGTGTTTTAGCCTAGACCAGAATATCTCTCTCTCTCTCTGTTTCACACACACACACACACACACAAACACAAACACACACACACACACACACACACACACACACACACACACACCGGCTGTGTGATTTCAGTCCATCCCGAACACTGTAATGCTCCAAAGTGACACATAAACTGCATAGCATTCACTGCGCGGCCCAATCCAGCAGTGCAGTTACATTGATCCATTTGATTTCTACACAGAATTCTTAATTTTAAAGTTTTGTTGGAGGTCAGACATGCCAAACATTTAACTGAATTAAGTCACTGAAACTTAAAAAAAAAAGTTTATTAAAAACAGAAATGGACATCCCTTCTTGTTTTGAAAGAGGGATTGTGTTTATATCAAAAGGAAACCTCTTGTGTGTGTGAGGGACAGCAGGAGAGACAGAAGATCAGATGCTACTTTTGGAACAATATGAAATATGAACACTAAACAAAAAGCTCAGGACACATGACAATATCAATATAGATAAAGAGAAAAAATGTCTATTTTTTTCTGTTTTTTCCATTCAGGCTGTCACTGTGATTGTGGTGTCAAGCCTCAGAGAGGCGGTTTCTGTTCAAATAAGGACGGATAAACAATAATGAAACAAAGGTACTGGATTTTTGTTGATATGTAGAAACATTACACTAACACATAGTGACACACAGATTTACATTTACGTTTATGCTTTCATCCAAACTGACTTAAAAATGAGGAACATCACCATGCCCATTTTAAAGTATAAGCTAGATTAGTTCACACAAAATACAGAAAAGGGAACAAGAAAATGTTAAGTAAATAGAAATTTCTTTGTGACTGTCTCTGCAGATCTTGAGGAGGTTCAAGAAAATATTATTGTGCAGAAACAACCTAGTGCCACTCTTATGTACATTATTCATTGGTTGGTTAGTTTACATATTGATTTCACATTTCCATTTCTGAACATCAACGACTGAAAAAGGCTGAAACAGAAAATGGGAAAACATTCAGTTCTTCAAAGAGATGTGACATTTTCCAGAGCTAAATAAGCAAAAGCAGGTCTATAAACACACACTGACTCTCCCTGATGGCTGTTTATTACTTGAATAATGTCGCACTGTTAATGTGAAACAATCATTTTGTGAGCAATCGAGGGGCTTCCAGAGAAAGCATTAGATTGTTACGCAGTATATTTCATCTGAGGATTTGGATGTTTTATTTGAATTGCTCAAGTCTTTCTCACAGTGGTTTTTATCCATTTAAGTCCACAACAGTAAAACAGGTAGTTAGTATCATTAAACCTGGTATATTTAACATACTTTCACACTCGTCCTGCTGCTCATATGGGTTTGTTCGTGGTGATGGTTCAGGTAGTAATTTCACCTTTCCAGAAGGCTTTTTGAGAGGTCAAGCTAACACCTCCCTGCAGGATTTTCCAACATTATTGATTTCACTGACCCATCTGTGACTCTCTGACAGTAAATTGTGTCTGAGCCCAGCGCTCTGTTATCGCGGCACTAAATGTTAATGATCATCTTGTAGATATATAGTTAAAACTACTCAGAATTCCCACAGATTATAAATCTAAGAGCATCGCAAGTCAACAGAAGCGACAAGACGTGCTGTGTATCTTTACGATTGGGTGTAAAGTGAGTCTTATCATCTCTGTGGATCTCAGAGAGGCTGTATCTGTCAGAGTTGTATTTTTGGTGGTAACGTTTTAAAACAAGAAACTTGTTTGAACGATTAATGTCACTTTCATCTCAGAAGAGTGAGTTACGAACATCGCAAGCTTTTTTCCCAACTGGCTTATTCACTGAAAGTCTTTACATTATTTTTTTTCTGATGGAAAAAATAATGATAATGTTTAATGATGTAAGATGAGCAAAGCTGGGAACAGGAAGTAACCTTCAAAAAACATCATCAGAAAAGGTCAGAATAAGATGCTAAATATGTTTGAGTCTGGAGAGCATCTTCTGCCAAATAACCTGAAACTCTGTGTTTCGCACGGGAAAATCCTGCAGGGTTGGACGCACGTACTGAATCAGCATTTTACACTTTCTCGCTGATAATCTCTTCCTCCATCTCTCTCCTCATTCCCTGCGAGAACACATGAGCAATGGAGACCCGAGCAGTTCATATGGCTGTGTCCCGTGAGACGCTCCATTCAGCAGGACGGACTGATAAAAACAGACCCCGAGAGCTGCATCCCTTCACTTCTTCAGGAGAATATTTCTGCACACTAACCCATCAGGCCTGAATTATTGACCACTGATTAAAAATATTTAGAAGTGGTATTTCCCACTGTAAATGCAGCAGATATAAAAACAGAGTGAAAAAGAAATACTGTTGGGTGTGAAGAGTTCAGTACTATGATGAATGCATTTATATTAGGAGTAATTTACAATTGATAAGTAATTGATTTGTAGTAATTTTGTGTAAATAGCAGGGTGTTCCCCTCAGTTCAAATCACGTTTGTAGGAAGACCCAACAGTTGAAAGGGAAAAAGGAAATGACGTTCTGTTCAAAAAGGTTGTGCATAATCTCAAATTGGGGGTTTATTGAAGGGTGCAAAAAAAAATTTACTGTGTAGAGGAAAATAAAAATAAATAAACACTGTACAAAATTAAACAAAACAGCAACAATGTGCTAAATTGGCTTAAACCGATTGGTCCAGCTCGCAACAGGTTGCTTACATCTCTGAGCCAATACCAGAACTGAATGCCTTCAACCAGGAAGTCTACTTATAGGCTAAAGCCCCGCATATTGGGCATACCAACATACTAGCAAAAACGAAAAAGTTTATAACAATCAAATCAAATAATGCTATAAACACTCAACACAACAATATTTAAACTTCCCAAACTGATAATACAACAAACATTAACAGAAATTATCCCCCTCTGACATCACGCCAAATTGGTAGCTTCCCCAAGAAGTGATGTGGCTGTTGCTTTAAAAAGCAGTTTGACCTCGATTATGGGTTTGAAACCGATACAGATATAAATATATCACTTAGTAAAGCAGAAATGAAAGGAATAATCAGAGGAGCTATGATTAGGAAATGAAAAGGGTCGGCATCTATACAACATTCAAAAACAAGTTGGAAAAGGAAGGATAAACTTTGGAAGTAGGAAGGAGGACACAATAATATCTAGACTCCGTATTGGTCACACTCTTAATCAATCATTATTTATTATTGGTAAACATGAATCAGGTAATTGCGATAAATGTGGTATACCAGAGACTGTGGAACATATCCTATTACATTGTGAAGCATATGAAAGAGAAAGAATGTGATTAATAGAAGAATTAAGTTGGTTGAATATTGAAAGTATAACAATTACGACAATACTAGAGTATGCTCCAGCACAGTATAAAGCAATAGGTTTAATAAATAGAATTTTAAGATCACATAATGAAGTATATCAAATAATTGTATTCTTGTGTAATACTCTTTTGGTCAAAAGGTTTCCTAAAGGTTTTTTTTTTTTTTTAACGTTGTCACCAATATACGTCATGCTCCACACTCCAGTCTAGTAGGTGGCGGAAATATACCCGATACCGATACTTTTATTTTTGGTACTTGCCGATACCGATATTTTTATTGCATTTGTAAATTTTTTAAATATTGGGTACAGGAACCAAAAGAGTATGTATAATGTTAGTTGGTTAACTTCATTTATCAAATAGATAGTCAACCCAAAATTTATTCAGACACCGTCAACATTTCTCACATTATCACAGTTTATTCGCTATAGTTTAGAAAATGGTAATAAAATATGACAAGAACTCCGAGTTAAACTGTGTCAGAACAAATTCAGCTTGATAATATTAGATAATTTTGATAGAAATGTATGTAATAGATTACAATCAACCAAAAATTATTCAGACAGCTGTTAGTATGACAGTATTTACACAACTATCAATACTTAGTCGGGCGACCCTTAGCCTCAATGACAGTCTGTAGTCTCCTGGGCATGCTGTCACCCAGCTTCATATTCATAGCTTTCAAATTTGTATCAATTTTACTGGTAGTCCATTTGTATGAAGAATTTTTGGGTATGATTTGTCACAGTTTACTTTTTTACTTTATCCTCACTTACATAAATGAACTATAATGTCCTGCACCCACTAGTAAAAAATATCAAAACTTATATCTGGTCATCTGGTCTTTTTTGGTTTGACTGTATATCCTTCGGTTATTGTCACACTTAATTATGTCCATTAAAATGTATTTTACACGTTTTTGTTACTTTCACTGTTAATTGTTTTGCTCTATGGTACATCATCTTTAATTTAACAGCATTAGAGCTGCTCCATTGCAGCGGCTTAGTACTGTAATCACGTGCTTTGCTGTAATAATGCAGGGAACCACTCGCTATAAATCTCCTAACTGTGATTTCACGAGTTCGCACTTTCTTATAATTAATAAAGGGTTATGCGTATTTGGCGTGCTGTCCAGGGAGAGGGCTCCGAGCTTGGCAAGACTCCCGAGCCCGGGGCACCCCCCCCTGTCCGGGGAGAGGGGTCCGAGCTCGGTGTTCAGCCCGGCCTAAAAAACGCTCCCCAAAAAGCTATTTAAAACAGGACAGCAGCCAGATACCTGCATTTACGGCCCCCCAAAACAAGGCTTAATGTTAGAGGGGTGCTGGACGTCCTTTGGTGTGTGCGTTCCGTGCTGAAACGAAAAAGTTTATAACAATCAAATCAAATAATGCTATAAACACTCAACACAACAATATTTAAACTTCCCAAACTGATAATACAACAAACATGAACAGAAATTATCCCCCTCTGACATCACGCCAAATTGGTAGCTTCCCCAAGAAGTGATGTGGCTGTTGCTTTAAAAAGCAGTTTGACCTCGATTATGGGTTTGAAACCGATACAGATATAAATATATCACTTAGTAAAGCAGAAATGAAAGGAATAATCAGAGGAGCTATGATTAGGAAATGAAAAGGGTCGGCATCTATACAACATTCAAAAACAAGTTGGAAAAGGAAGGATAAACTTTGGAAGTAGGAAGGAGGACACAATAATATCTAGACTCCGTATTGGTCACACTCTTAATCAATCATTATTTATTATTGGTAAACATGAATCAGGTAATTGCAATAAATGTGGTATACCAGAGACTGTGGAACATATCCTATTACATTGTGAAGCATATGAAAGAGAAAGAATGTGATTAATAGAAGAATTAAGTTTGTTGAATATTGAAAGTACGACAATACTAGAGTATGCTCCAGCACAGTATAAAGCAATAGGTTTAATAAATAGAATTTTAAGATCACATAATGAAGTATATCAAATAATTGTATTCTTGTGTAATACTCTTTTGGTCAAAAGGTTTCCTAAAGGTTTTTTTTTTTTTTTAACGTTGTCACCAATATACGTCATGCTCCACACTCCAGTCTAGTAGGTGGCGGAAATATACCCGATACCGATACTTTTATTTTTGGTACTTGCCGATACCGATATTTTTATTGCATTTGTAAATTTTTTAAATATTGGGTACAGGAACCAAAAGAGTATGTATAATGTTAGTTGGTTAACTTCATTTATCAAATAGATACAGTCAAACCAAAATTTATTCAGACACCTTCAACATTTCTCACATTATCACAGTTTATTCGCTATAGATTAGAAAATGGTAATAAAATATGACAAAAACTCAGAGTTAAACTGTGTCAGAACAAATTCAGCTTGATAATATTAGATAATTTTGATAGAAATGTATGTAATAGATTACAATCAACCAAAAATTATTCAGACAGCTGTTAGTATGACAGTATTTACACAACTATCAATACTTAGTCGGGCGACCCTTAGCCTCAATGACAGTCTGTAGTCTCCTGGGCATGCTGTCACCCAGCTTCATATTCATAGCTTTCAAATTTGTATCAATTTTACTGGTAGTCCATTTGTATGAAGAATTTTTGGGTATGATTTGTCACAGTTTACTTTATTTTGCTATCCTCACTTACATAAATGAACTATAATGTCCTGCACCCACTAGTAAAAAATATCAAAACTTATATCTGGTCTCTGAATCATTTTTGGTTTGACTGTATATCCTTCGGTTATTGTCACACTTAATTATGTCCATTAAAATGTATTTTACACGTTTTTGTTACTTTCACTGTTAATTGTTTTGCTCTATGGTACATCATCTTTAATTTAACAGCATTAGAGCTGCTCCATTGGCAAAAATTGCAAATGTGCATGAATCGACAGTGTTGTCTTGAGCATCTGCCGGCATTGAAGCTGGTGCAGAGCTGTCTGCTGGAGGAGGATTGGGGGCGGCGGTTAGTGGAAGAGGGGAGGGAGGGGTTGGTTGGGAAGTGCGGCACGTAGCTGGTGGATTTGGGCTGAGATGGTTCGGAGATGGGGGGAATGGATGGGTTGACAAAGGGGCACGTTGTGGTGGGGTGAGCGATGGATCGGCATACCGCGCATGTGATGTTGCGGCAGCCTAAAAATACCCTGTTGTGAAGTTCAGTGTCCAAGGCCCCCCAGTAAGGACACTGGTTCCATTGGGCCACTCGAATAGCACATTTTGCTGAGAATAACTTGTGGTATGTGTAGAAATGGGAGCCCCCGTATGATAGCGCGAGATCGGCGACAATAGTGAGGTAGTCACCGAGCTCACGTCTCCTGTGAGGAAAAACGGAACAGATAACTTCAGCGTAGCGGTTGAAAGTGATGGCAAATTCGGAAAATGACAAAATACGAGATTGAATATTTGATGTATTTTTTAAAGTGACTGAAAATTCTCCGCAGTCGATTTGGCGGTCGGTGGACGAAGGCGAAATAGGAGACAGAAGGGAAAAAAGGTCTACGTCCGCACCTGAGAGGATTTGGTTCCGGATGATACTTGATACGGGGGGAGGGTCCAGGGGCAAGGGCGTTTGGTGGCATAGGTAGTGGTGTGGCTGGGGATAGACAGTAGGATGAGCGGGCCTGGGGGATGGGGGTGGGAAAAGTAGCCGCCGGAACCGCCTGCGGAGGCAAGCTCACGCTTGGAAGAGGGCTTGTGGAGGG